>NC_091978.1:298957669-298962669 GCF_044704955.1 Pristiophorus japonicus
ACCCTAACCCTAATCCTAACCGTAACACTAACCCTAACCCTAGCCCGAGCCCTAACCATAGCCCTAGCCCTGAACCTAACCCTAACCCTAAACCTAACCCTATCTCTAAACCAAACCCTAACCCTAACCCAATCCCAAACCCTCACTCAAACACTAACCCTAGCCCTGAACCTAACCTAAACCTAACATTGCCCTAATCCTAACACTAACCCGAACCCTAACCCTAACCCTAATCCTAAACCTAATCCTAAACCTAGCCCTAACCCTGACCCTAACCCTAACCTGAACCCTAACACTAAGCCGAGCCCTAGCACTAGCCGTAGCCCAACCCTAAATCTAACCCTAACCCTAAACCTGATCATAGCCCTAATCCTAACCCTAATCCTAAGCCTAGCCCTAACCCTAACACTACCCCTAACACTAATCCTTACCCTAACCCTAACCCTAACCCTAACCCTAAACCTAACCCTAACGCTAAACCTAACCCTAGCCCGAAAGCTAGCCCTAACCCTAACCCTAAACCGAACCCTAATCCTAGCCCTAACCCTAACCCTAACCATAACCCTTGCCCTAACCTTAACCCTAGCCCTAGCCCTAGCCCAAGCCCGAACACTAATGCTAGCCCTAACCCTAATCCTAACCCAAATGATAACCCGAACCCTAAATCTAACCCTAGCCCTAACACTAACCCAAACCCTAACCCCAACCCTAACCCTAATCCTAACCCTAACCCTAACCCTAACCCTAACCCTAACCCTAACCCTAACCCTAACCCTAACCCTAACCCTAACCCTAACCCTAACCCTAACACTAACCCTAATCCTAACCCTAACATTAACCCTAGTGCTAGCACTAGCCTTAGCCCTAACCCTAACCCTAACGGTAACCCGAGCCCTAACCCTAGCCCTAACACTAAACCAAACCCTAATCCTAAGCCTAACCCTAAACCTAACACTAAACCTAATCCTAGCCCTAATCCTAACCCTAACCCTAACCCTAAACCTAATCCGAGCCGTAACCCTAAACCTAACACTAACCCTGGCCCTAACCCTAAACCTAACCCAAACCCTAACCCATACGCTAACCCTAATCCCAGCCCTAACCCTAACCCTAATCCTAACCCTAACCCTAACCCTAGCCCTAGCTCGAGCTCTAACCTTAACCCTAACCCAACCCCAACCCTAACCCTAACCCTCGCCCTAGCACTAGACCCAACCCTAAACCTAACCCTAACCCTACCCCTAAACCTAGCCCTAACCTCAAACCTAACCGTAACCGTAACACTAACCCTAACCCTAACTCTAAAACTAACCCTAACCCTAACCCTAAGCCTAACCCTAAACCTAATCCTAACCCTAACCCGAGCCCTAAACCTACCACTAACATCAAACCTAACCCTAACCGTAACATTAACCCTAACCCTAACCCTAACCCTAATCCTAAACCTAACCCGAACCCTAACCCTAACCCAAACACTAACGCTAGCCCTAACCCTAACCCTAAACCTAACCCTAACATTATCCATAACCCTAACCCGAACCCTAACCTAACCCTAATTCTAACACTAACCGCAACCCTAACCCTAGACCTAACCCTAAACCTAACACTAACCCTAATCCTAACCCTAATCCGAACTCTAACCCAAACCGTAACCCTAACCCTAAACCTAACCCTAACCGTAGCCCTAATCTGAGCCCTAGCCCTGACACTAACCCTAACCCTAACCCTACCCCTAACCCGAACCCTAACCCTAGCCCTAACTCTAACACTATCACTAAACCTAACCCTAACCCTAACCCTAACCCGAACACTAACCCTAGCCCTGAACCTAACCTAAACCTAACATTGCCCAAATCATAACACTAACCCTAACCCTAACCCTAGCCCTAATCCTAACACTAACCCTAACCCTAACCCTAAACCTAAATCTAATCCTAACCCAAGCCCTAGCCCTAACCTTAACCCTAACCCTAACCCTAACCCTAGCCCAAACACTAACCCTAACCCTAACCCTAACCCTCGCCCTAACTCTAACCCTAACACGAACCCTAACCATAATCCTAGCCCTAACCCTAACCCTAGCCCTAACCCTAACCCTAAACCTAACCCTAACACTAACCCTAGCCCTAGCCCTAGCCCTAACCCTAACCCTAACCCTAACACTAGCCCTAACGCTAAACCTAACCCTAACCCTAGCCCTAAACCTAGCCCTAACCCTAACCCTAACCCTAACCCTAATCCTAGCCCTAACCCTAACCCTAAAGCTAACCCTAACACTAACCCTAGCCCTAGCCCTAGCCCTAACCCTAACCCTAACCCTAACACTAGCCCTAACGCTAAACCTAACCCTAACCCTAGCCCTAAACCTAGCCCTAACCCTAACCCTAACCCTAAACCTAATCCTAGCCCTAACCCTAACCCTAGCCCTAATCTTAACCCTAGCCCTAGACCTAACCCTAGCCCAAGCCCGAACCCTAACGCTAGCCCTAACCCTAATCCTAAACCTAAAGATAACCCTAGCGCTAGCACTAGCCCTAGCCCTAACCCTAACCCTAACGCTAACCCGAGCCCTAACCCTAGCCCGAACCCTAATCCTAATCCTAATCCTAAAACTAACCCTAAACCTAACCCTAACCCTAATCCTAAGCCTAACCCTAAACCTAGCCCTAGCACTAGCCCTAACCCTAAACCTAACCCTAACCCGAGCCCTAAACCTAGCCCTAACATCAAAGCTAACCCTAACCGTCACCCTAACCCTAATCCTAACCCTAACCCTAACCATAATTCTAACCCTAGCTCTAGCCCTAACCCTAGCCCTAGCCCTAACCCTCACCCTAACCCTAGCCCTAACACTAGCCCTAGCCCTAACCCTAACTCTAACCCTAAACCTAACCCTAACGCTATCCCTAACACATACCCTAAGCCTAACCCTAACCCGAACCCTAACCCTAATCCTAAGCCTAACCCTAAACCTAACAATAACCCTAACCCTAGCCCTAATCCTAACCCTAACCCTAACCCTAAACCTAATCCGAGCCGTAACCCTAAACCTAACACTAACCCTGGCCCTAACCCTAAACCTCACCCTAACCCTAAACCTAAACCTAACCCTAATCCTAGCCCTAGCCCTAACCTTAAACCTAACCCTAACCCGAACCCTAACCCTAGCCCTAACACTAACCCTAACCCTAACCCTAAGCCTAACCCTCGCCCTAACTCTAACACTAACCCTAACCCCTTAACCCTAGCCCTAGACCTAACCCTAGCCCAAGCCCGAACCCTAACGCTAGCCCTAACCCTAATCCTAACCCTAAAGATAACCCAAACCCTAAATCTAACCCTAGCCCTAACACTAACCCTAACCCTAACCCTAACCCTAAATCTAACCCTAACCCTAACCCTAACCCTAGCCCTAACCTAAACCCGAACCCCAACCCTAATCCTAACACTGGCACTAAAGCTAGCCTTATCCCTAACCCTAACCGTAAAACTATCCCTAAACCTAACCCAAACCCTAACCCTAATCCTAACCCTAACCCTACCCCTTACACTAGCACTAACCCTAAGCCTAATCCTAACCGTAACCCTAACCCTAACCCTAGCCCGAGCCCTAACCATAGCCCTAGCCCTGAACCTAACCCTAACCCTAAACCTAACCCTAACTCTAAACCAAACCCTAACCCTAACCCAATCCCAAACCCTCACTCAAACACTAACCCTAGCCCTGAACCTAACCTAAACCTAACATTGCCCTAATCCTAACACTAACCCGAACCCTAACCCTAACCCTAATCCTAAACCTAATCCTAAACCTAGCCCTAACCCTGACCCTAACCTTAACCTGAACCCTAACACTAAGCCGAGCCCTAGCACTAGCCGTAGCCCAACCCTAAATCTAACCCTAACCCTAAACCTAATCATAGCCCTAACCCTAACCCTAATCCTAAGCCTAGCCCTAACCCTAACACTACCCCTAACACTAATCCTTACCCTAACCCTATCCCTAACCCTAACCCTAAACCTAACCCTAACGCTAAACCTAACCCTTGCCCTAAAGCTAGCCCTAACCCTAACCCTAACCCTAACCCTAACCCTAATCCTAGCCCTAACCCTAACCCTAACCCTAACCCTAGCCCTAACCTTAACCCTAGCCCTAGCCCTAGCCCAAGCCCGAACCCTAATGCTAGCCCTAACCCTAATCCTAACCCAAATGATAACCCGAACCCTAAATCTAACCCTAGCCCTAACACTAACCCAAACCCTAACCCCAACCCTAACCCTAATCCTAACCCTAACACTAACCCTAATCCTAACCCTAACATTAACCCTAGTGCTAGCACTAGCCTTAGCCCTAACCCTAACCCTAATGGTAACCCGAGCCCTAACCCTAGCCCTAACACTAAACCAAACCCTAATCCTAAGCCTAACCCAAAACCAAACACTAAACCTAATCCTAGCCCTAATCCTAACCCTAACCCTAACCCTAAACCTAATCCGAGCCGTGACCCTAAACCTAACACTAACCCTGGCCCTAACCCTAAACCTAACCCAAACCCTAACCCATACGCTAACCCTAATCCCAGCCCTAACCCTGACCCTAATCCTAACCCTAACACTAACCCTAGCCCTAGCTCGAGCTCTAACCTTAACCCTAACCCAACCCCAACCCTAACCCTAACCCTCGCCCTAGCATTAGACCCAACCCTAAACCTAACCCTAACCCTACCCCTAAACCTAGCCCTAACCTCAAACCTAACCGTAACCGTAACACTAACCCTAACCCTAACTCTAAAACTAACCCTAACCCTAACCCTAACCCTAAGCCTAACCCTAAACCTAATCCTAACCCTAACCCGAGCCCTAAACCTACCACTAACATCAAACCTAACCCTAACCGTGACATTAACCCTGACCCTAACCCTAATCCTAAACCTAACCCGAACCCTAACCCTAACCCAAACACTAACGCTAGCCCTAACCCTAACCCTAAACCTAACCCT
>NC_091978.1:298967669-298980169 GCF_044704955.1 Pristiophorus japonicus
AGATAACCCAAACCCTAAATCTAACCCTAGCCCTAACACTAACCCTAACCCTAACCCTAACCCTAAATCTAACCCTAACCCTAACCCTAACCCTAGCCCTAACCTAAACCCGAACCCCAACCCTAATCCTAACACTGGCACTAAAGCTAGCCTTATCCCTAACCCTAACCGTAAAACTATCCCTAACCCTAACCCAAACCCTAACCCTATCCTAACCCTAACCCTACCCCTTACACTAGCACTAGCCCGAACCCTAAACCTAACCCAAACACTAACCCTAACCCTAATCCTAACCGTAACCCTAACCCTAACCCTAGCCCGAGCCCTAACCATAGCCCTAGCCCTGAACCTAACCCTAACTCTAAACCAAACCCTAACCCTAACCCAATCCCAAACCCTCACTCAAACACTAACCCTAGCCCTGAACCTAACCTAAACCTAACATTGCCCTAATCCTAACACTAACCCGAACCCTAACCCTAACCCTAATCCTAAACCTAATCCTAAACCTAGCCCTAACCCTGACCCTAACCCTAACCTGAACCCTAACACTAAGCTGAGCCCTAGCACTAGCCGTAGCCCAACCCTAAATCTAACCCTAACCCTAAACCTAATCATAGCCCTAACCCTAACCCTAATCCTAAGCCTAGCCCTAACCCTAACACTACCCCTAACACTAATCCTTACCCTAACCCTAACCCTAACCCTAACCCTAAACCTAACCCTAACGCTAAACCTAACCCTAGCCCGAAAGCTAGCCCTAACCCTAACCCTAACCCGAACCCTAATCCTAGCCCTAACCCTAACCCTAACCCTAACCCTTGCCCTAACCTTAACCCTAGCCCTAGCCCTAGCCCAAGCCCGAACCCTAATGCTAGCCCTAACCCTAATCCTAACCCAAATGATAACCCGAACCCTAAATCTAACCCTAGCCCTAACACTAACCCAAACCCTAACCCCAACCCTAACCCTAATCCTAACCCTAACACTAACCCTAATCCTAACCCTAACATTAACCCTAGTGCTAGCACTAGACTTATCCCTAACCCTAACGGTAACCCGAGCCCTAACCCTAGCCCTAACACTAAACCAAACCCTAATCCTAAGCCTAACCCTAAACCTAACACTAAACCTAATCCTAGCCCTAATCCTAACCCTAACCCTAACCCTAAACCTAATCCGAGCCGTAACCCTAAACCTAACACTAACCCTGGCCCTAACCCTAAACCTAACCCAAACCCTAACCCATACGCTAACCCTAATCCCAGCCCTATCACTAACCCTAATCCTAACCCTAACCCTAACCCTAGCCCTAGCTCGAGCTCTAACCTTAACCCTAACCCAACCCCAACCCTAACCCTAACCCTCGCCCTAGCACTAGACCCAACCCTAAACCTAACCCTAACCCTACCCCTAAACCTAGCCCTAACCTCAAACCTAACCGTAACCGTAACACTAACCCTAACCCTAACTCTAAAACTAACCCTAACCCTAACCCTAAGCCTAACCCTAAACCTAATCCTAACCCTAACCCGAGCCCTAAACCTACCACTAACATCAAACCTAACCCTAACCGTAACATTAACCCTAACCCTAACCCTAATCCTAAACCTAACCCGAACCCTAACCCTATCCCAAACACTAACGCTAGCCCTAACCCTAACCCTAAACCTAACCCTAACATTATCCATAACCCTAACCCGAACCCTAACCTAACCCTAATTCTAACACTAACCGCAACCCTAACCCTAGACCTAACCCTAAACCTAACACTAACCCTAATCCTAACCCTAATCCTAACTCTAACCCAAACCGTAACCCTAACCCTAAACCTAACCCTAACCGTAGCCCTAACCCGAGCCCTAGCCCTGACACTAACCCTAACCCTAACCCTACCCCTAACCCTAACCCTAACCCTAGCCCTAACTCTAACACTATCACTAAACCTAACCCTAACCCTAACCCTAACCCGAACACTAACCCTAGCCCTGAACCTAACCTAAACCTAACATTGCCCAAATCATAACACGAACCCTAACCCTAACCCTAGCCCTAATCCTAACACTAACCCTAACCCTAACCCTAACCCTAAACCTAAATCTAATCCTAACCCAAGCCCTAGCCCTAACCTTAACCCTAACCCTAACCCTAACCCTAGCCCAAACACTAACCCTAACCCTAACCCTAACCCTCGCCCTAACTCTAACCCTAACACGAACCCTAACCCTAATCCTAGCCCTAACCCTAACCCTAGCCCTAACCCTAACCCTAAACCTAACCCTAACACTAACCCTAGCCCTAGCCCTAGCCCTAACCCTAACCCTAACCCTAACACTACCCCTAACGCTAAACCTAACCCTAGCCCTAAACCTAGCCCTAACCCTAACCCTAACCCTAACCCTAATCCTAGCCCTAACCCTAACCCTAAAGCTAACCCTAACACTAACCCTAGCCCTAGCCCTAGCCCTAACCCTAACCCTAACCCTAACGCTAGCCTTAACGCTAAACCTAACCCTAACCCTAGCCCTAAACCTAGCCCTAACCCTAACCCTAACCCTAAACCTAATCCTAGCCCTAACCCTAACCCTAGCCCTAATCTTAACCCTAGCCCTAGACCTAACCCTAGCCCAAGCCCGAACCCTAACGCTAGCCCTAACCCTAATCCTAAACCTAAAGATAAACCTAGCGCTAGCACTAGCCCTAGCCCTAACCCTAACCCTAACGCTAACCCGAGCCCTAACCCTAGCCCGAACCCTAATCCTAATCCTAATCCTAAAACAAACCCTAAACCTAACCCTAACCCTAATCCTAAGCCTAACCCTAAACCTAACACTAACCCTAACCCTAGCCCTAATCCTAACCCTAACCCTAAACCTAATCCGAGCCGTAACCCTAAACCTAACACTAACCCTGGCCCTAACCCTAAACCTAACCCTAACCCTAAACCTAAACCTAACCCTAATCCTAGCCCTAGCCCTAACCTTAACCCTAACGCTAACCCTAACCCTAAACCTAGCCCTAACACTAACCCTAGCCCTAGCATTAGCACTAGCCCTAACACTAACCCTAAACCTAGCCCTAACACTAACCCTAGCCCGAGCCCTAGCCCTAACTCTAACCCTATCCCTAACACTAAGCCTAGCCCTAGCACTAGCCCTAACGCTAACCGTAACCCTACCCTAGCCCTAAACCAAGCCCTAATCCTAACCCTATCCCGAACCCTAATCCTAGCCCTAGCCTTAACACTGACCCCAACCCAAATCCTAACCCTCGCCCTAGCACTAGACGTAACCCTAAACGTAACCCTAACCCTACCCCTAAACCTAGCCCTAACCTCAAACCTAAACCTAACCGTAACACGAAACCGAACCCGAACTCTAACCCTAACCCTAACCCTAAGCCTAACCCTAATCCTAGCCCTAGCCCTAACCTTAATCCTAACCCTAACCCTAACCCTAACCCTAGCCCTAACACTAACCCTAACCCTAACCCTAACCCTAAGCCTAAACCTAACCCTAATCCTAGCCCTAGCCCTACCCTTAACCCTAACCCTAACCCTAACCTTAACCCTAGCCCGAACACTAACCCTAACCCTAACCCTAACCCTAAGCCTAACCCTCGCCCTAACTCTAACCCTAACCCTAACCCTAACCCTAATCCTAAACCTAACACTAACCCTAGCCCTAGCATTAGCACTAGCCCTAACCCTAACCCTAAACCTAGCCCTAACCCTAGACCTAACCCTAACCCTAACACTAACCCTAATCCTAGCCCTAACCCTAACCCTAAACCTAGCCCTAACACTAACCCTAGCCCGAGCCCTAGCCCTAACCCTAACCCTATCCCTAACACTAAGCCTAGCCCTAGCACTAGCCCTAACGCTAACCGTAACCCTACCCTAGCCCTAAACCAAGCCCTAATCCTAACCCTATCCCGAACCCTAATCCTAGCCCTAGCCTTAACACTGACCCCAACCCAAATCCTAACCCTCGCCCTAGCACTAGACGTAAACCTAAACGTAACCCTAACCCTACCCCTAAACCTACCCCTAACCTCAAACCTAAACCTAACCGTAACACGAAACCTAACCCTAACTCTAACCCTAACCCTAACTCTAAGCCTAACCCTAAAGCTAATCCTAACCCTAACCCTAACCCTAACCCTAACCATAATTCTAACCCTAGCTCTAGCCCTAACACTAGCCCTAGCCCTAACCCTCACCCGAGCCCTAACACTAACCCTAGCCCTAACCCTAACCCTAACCCTAACCCTAATCCTAGCCTTAGTTCTATCCCTAACCTTAACCCTAAACCTAAACCCCAACCCTAACCCTAAACCTAGCCCGAGCACTAGCCCTAACCCTAAACCTAACCCTAACCCGAGCCCTAAACCTAGCCCTAACATCAAAGCTAACCCTAACTGTCACCCTAACCCTAATCCTAACCCTAACCCTAACCATAATTCTAACCCTAGCTCTAGCCCTAACCCTAGCCCTAGCCCTAACCCTCACCCTAACCCTAGCCCTAACACTAGCCCTAGCCCTAGCCCTAACTCTAACCCTAAACCTAACCCTAACGCTATCCCTAACACATACCCTAAGCCTAACCCTAACCCTAACCCTAACCCTAACCCTAATCCTAACCCTAAACCTAACAATAACCCTAACCCTAGCCCTAATCCTAACCCTAACCCTAACCCTAAACCTAATCCGAGCCGTAAACCTAAACCTAACACTAACCCAAGCCCTAACCCTAAACCTAAGCCTAACCCTAGCCCTAACGCTAAACCTAACCCTAACCCTAGCCCTAAACCTAGCCCTAACCCTAACCCTAACCCTAAACCTAATCCTAGCCCTAACCCTAACCCTAGCCCTAACCCTAACCCTAGCCCTAACACTAACCCTAACCCTAACCCTAACCCTAAGCCTAAACCTAACCCTAATCCTAGCCCTAGCCCTAACCTTAACCCTAACCCTCACCCTAACCCTAACCCTAGCCCTAACACTAACCCTAACCCTAACCCTAACCCTAAGCCTAACCCTCGCCCTAACTCTAACCCTAACCCTAACCCTAACCCTAATCCTAAACCTAACACTAACCCTAGCCCTAGCCTTAGTTCTATCCCTAATCTTAACCCTAAACCTAAACCCCAACCCTAACCCTAAACCTAGCCCTAGCACTAGCCCTAACCCTAAACCTAACCCTAACCCGAGCCCTAAACCTCGCCCTAACATCAAAGCTAACCCTAACCGTCACCCTAACCCTAATCCTAACCCTAACCCTAACCATAATTCTAACCTTAGCTCTAGCCCTAACCCTAGCCCTAGCCCTAACCCTCACCCTAACCCTAGCCCTAACACTAGCCCTAGCCCTAACTCTAACCCTAAACCTAACCCTAACGCTATCCCTAACACATACCCTAAGCCTAACCCTAACCCTAACCCTAACCCTAACCCTAATCCTAAGCCTAACCCTAAACCTAACAATAACCCTAACCCTAGCCCTAATCCTAACCCTAACCCTAACCCTAAACCTAATCCGAGCCGTAACCCTAAACCTAACACTAACCCTAGCCCTAACCCTAAACCTAAGCCTAACCCTAAACCTAAACCTAACCCTAATCCTAGCCCTAGCCCTAACCTTAAACCTAACCCTAACCCGAACCCTAACCCTAGCCCTAACACTAACCCTAACCCTAACCCTAAGCCTAACCCTCGCCCTAACCCTAACCCTAACCCTAACCCTAAATCTAACCCTAACCCTTACCCTAACCCTAGCCCTAACCTAAACCCGAACCCCAACCCTAATCCTAACACTGGCACTAAAGCTAGCCTTATCCCTAACCCTAACCGTAAAACTATCCCTAACCCTAACCCAAACCCTAACACTATCCTAACCCTAACCTTACCCCTTACACTAGCACTAGCCCGAACCCTAAACCTAACCCAAACACTAACCCTAACCCTAATCCTAACCGTAACCCTAACCCTAACCCTAGCCCGAGCCCTAACCATAGCCCGAGCCCTGAACCTAACCCTAACCCTAAACCTAACCCTAACTCTAAACCAAACCCTAACCCTAACCCAATCCCAAACCCTCACTCAAACACTAACCCTAGCCCTGAACCTAACCTAAACCTAACATTGCCCTAATCCTAACACTAACCCTAATCCTAAACCTAATCCTAAACCTAGCCCTAACCCTGACCCTAACCCTAACCTGAACCCTAACACTAAGCCGAGCCCTAGCACTAGCCGTAGCCCAACCCTAAATCTAACCCTAACCCTAACACTACCCCTAACACTAATCCTTACCCTAACCCTAACCCTAACCCTAACCCTAAACCTAACCCTAACGCTAAACCTAACCCTAGCCCTAAAGCTAGCCCTACCCTAACCCTAACCCTAACCCTAATCCTAGCCCTAACCCTAACCCTAACCCTAACCCTAGCCCTAACCTTAACCCTAGCCCTAGCCCTAGCCCAAGCCCGAACCCTAATGCTAGCCCTAACCCTAATCCTAACCCAAATGATAACCCGAACCCTAAATCTAACCCTAGCCCTAACACTAACCCAAACCCTAACCCCAACCCTAACCCTAATCCTAACCCTAACACTAACCCTAATCCTAACCCTAACATTAACCCTAGTGCTAGCACTAGCCTTAGCCCTAACCCTAACCCTAACGGTAACCCGAGCCCTAACCCTAGCCCTAACACTAAACCAAACCCTAATCCTAAGCCTAACCCTAAACCTAACACTAAACCTAATCCTAGCCCTAATCCTAACCCTAACCCT
Source organism: Pristiophorus japonicus (assembly GCF_044704955.1). NCBI lineage: Eukaryota > Metazoa > Chordata > Chondrichthyes > Pristiophoridae > Pristiophorus > Pristiophorus japonicus. Next base: position 298,974,465 of record NC_091978.1, read on the forward strand.
AACCCTAAACCTAATCCGAGCCGTAACCCTAAACCTAACACTAACCCTGGCCCTAACCCTAAACCTAACCCAAACCCTAACCCATACGCTAACCCTAATCCCAGCCCTAACCCTAACCCTAATCCTAACCCTAACCCTAACCCTAGCCCTAGCTCGAGCTCTAACCTTAACCCGAACCCATACCCTAACCCTAATCCTAGCCCTAACCCTAACCCTAATTCTAACCCTAACCCTAACCCTTACCCTAGCTCGAGCTCTAACCTTAAAACTAACCCAACCCCAACCCTAACCCTAACCCTCGCCCTAGCACTAGACCTAACCCTAACACTAACCCTAACCCTAACCCTAACCCTAAACCTAACCCAAACCTTAGCCCTATCCCGAGCCCTAGCCCTGATCCTAACCCTAACCCTAACCATACACCTAACCCTAACCCTAACCCTAGCCCTAACTCTAAAACTATCCCTAAACCTAACCCTAACCCTAACCCGAACACTAACCCGAACACTAACCCTAACCGTGAAACTAACCTAAGCCTAACATTGCCCTAATCATAACACTAACCCTAGCTCTAACTCTAACCCTAACCCTAATCCTTACCCTAAAACTAACCCTAGCGCTAGCACTAGCCCTAGCCCTAACCCTAACCCTAACGCTAACCCGAGCCCTAACCCTAGCCCTAACCCTAATCATAATCCTAATCCTAAAACTAACCCTAAACCTAACCCTAACCCTAATCCTAAGCCTAACCCTAAACCTAACACTAACCCTAACCCTAGCCCTAATCCTAACCCTAACCCTAACCCTAAACCTAATCCGAGCCGTAACCCTAAACCTAACACTAACCCTGGCCCTAAGCCTAAACCTAACCCTAACCCTAAACCTAAACCTAACCCTAATCCTCGCCCTAGCCCTAACCTTAACCCTAACCCTAACCCTAACCCTAACCCTAGCCCTAACACTAACCCTAACCCTAACCCTAACCCGAAGCCTAACCCTCGCCCTAACTCTAACCCTAACCCTAACCCAAACCCTAATCCTAAACCTAACACTAACCCTAGCCCTAGCATTAGCACTAGCCCTAACCCTAACCCTAAACATAGCCCTAACACTAACCCTAGCCCTAGCACTAGCCCTAACCCGAACCCTAACGCTAACCGTAACCCTACCCTAGCCCTAAACCAAGCCCTAATCCTAACCCTATCCCGAACCCAAATCCTAGCCCTAGCCTTAACACTGACCCCAACCCAAATCCTAACCCTCGCCCTAGCACTAGACGTAACCCTAAACGTAACCCTAACCCTACCCCTAAACCTAGCCCTAACCTCAAACCTAAACCTAACCGTAACACGAAACCTAACCCTAACTCTAACCCTAACCCTAACCCTAAGCCTAACCCTAATCCTAGCCCTAGCCCGAACCTTAATCCTAACCCTAACCCTAACCCTAGCCCTAACACTAACCCGAACCCTAACCCTAACCCTAAGCCTAAACGTAACCCTAATCCTAGCCCTAGCCCTAACCTTAACCCTAACCCTAACCCTAACCCTAACCCTAACCCTAGCCCTAACACTAACCCTAACCCTAACCCTAACCCTAAGCCTAACCCTCGCCCTAACTCTAACCCTAACCCTAACCCTAACCCTAATCCTAAACCTAACACTAACCCTAGCCCTAGCATTAGCACTAGCCCTAACCCTAACCCTAAACCAAGCCCTAACCCGAGCCCTAACCCTAACCCTAACACTAACCCTAATCCTAGCCCTAACCCTAACCCTAAACCTAACCCTAACACTAACCCTAGCCCTAGCCCTAGCCCTAACCCTAACCCTATCCCTAACACTAAGCCTAGCCCTAGCACTAGCCCTAACGCTAACCGTAACCCTACCCTAGCCCTAAACCAAGCCCTAATCCTAACCCTATCCCGAACCCTAATCCTAGCCCTAGCCTTAACACTGACCCCAACCCAAATCCTAACCCTCGCCCTAGCACTAGACGTAACCCTAAACGTAACCCTAACCCTAACCCTAAACCTAGCCCTAACCTCAAACCTAAACCTAACCGTAACACGAAACCTAACCCGAACTCTAACCCTAACCCTAACCCTAAACCTAACCCTAAAGCTAATCCTAACCCTAACCCTAACCATAATTCTAACCCTAGCTCTAGCCCTAACACTAGCCCTAGCCCTAACCCTCACCCGAGCCCTAACACTAACCCTAGCCCTAACCCTAACCCTAACCCTAACCCTAACCCTAACCCTAATCCTAGCCTTATTTCTATCCCTAACCTTAACCTCTAATCCTAAACCCCAACCCTAACCCTAAACCTAGCCCTAGCACTAGCCCTAACCCTAAACCTAACCCTAACCCGAGCCCTAAACCTAGCCCTAACATCAAAGCTAACCCTAACCGTAACACTAACCCTAACCCTAAACCTAACCGTCACCCTAACCCTAATCCTAACCCTAACCCTAACCATAATTCTAACCCTAGCTCTAGCCCTAACCCTAGCCCTAGCCCTAACCCTCACCCTAACCCTAGCCCTAACACTAGCCCTAGCCCTAGCCCTAACTCTAACCCTAAACCTAACCCTAACGCTATCCCTAACACATACCCTAAGCCTAACCCTAGCCCTAGACCGGACCCTAACCCTAACCCTAACCCTAACCCACAGCCTAGACCTAACCCTAAAACTAACACTAACCCAAATCCAAACCCTAATCCTAACCCTAACCCTAAACCTAACTCTAAACCTAGCCCTGACCCGAGCCCTAGCCGTGACCCTAACCCGAACCCTAACCCTACCCCTAAACGTAACCCTAACCCTAGCCCTAACTCTAACACTATCCCTAAACCTAACCCTAACCCTAACCCTAACCCTAACCCGAACAGTAACCCTACCCCTGAAACTAACCTAAACCTAACATTGCCTGAATCATAACACTAACCCTAGCCCTAACCCCAACCCTAACTCTAATCCTAAACCTAACACTAACCATAGTGCTAGCACTAACCCTCATCCTAACCCTAACCCTAACCCTAACCCTAAACCTAACCCAAACCTTAGCCCTATCCCGAGCCCTAGCCCTGATCCTAACCCTAACCCTAGCCCTAACTCTAAAACTATCCCTAACCCTAAACCGAACACTAACCCGAACACTAACCCTAACCCTGAAACTAACCTAAGCCTAACATTGCCCTAATCATAACACTAACCCTAGCTCTAACTCTAACCCTAACCCTAATCCTTACCCTAAAACTAACCCTAGCGCTAGCACTAGCCCTAGCCCTAACCCTAACCCTAACGCTAACCCGAGCCCTAACCCTAGCCCTAACCCTAATCATAATCCTAATCCTAAAACTAACCCTAAACCTAACCCTAACCCTAATCCTAAGCCTAACCCTAAACCTAACACTAACCCTAACCCTAGCCCTAATCCTAACCCTAACCCTAACCCTAAACCTAATCCGAGCCGTAACCCTAAACCTAACACTAACCCTGGCCCTAACCCTAAACCTAACCCTAACCCTAAACCTAAACCTAACCCTAATCCTAGCCCTAGCCCTAACCTTAACCCTAACCCTAACCCTAACCCTAACCCTAGCCCTAACACTAACCCTAACCCTAACCCTAACCCGAAGCCTAACCCTCGCCCTAACTCTAACCCTAACACAAACCCAAACCCTAATCCTAAACCTAACACTAACCCTAGCCCTAGCATTAGCACTAGCCCTAACCCTAACCCTAAACATAGCCCTAACACTAACCCTAGCCCTAGCACTAGCCCTAACCCGAACCCTATCCCTAACACTAAGCCGAGCCCTAGCACGAGCCCTAACGCTAACCGTAACCCTACCCTAGCCCTAAACCAAGCCCTAATCCTAACCCTATCCCGAACCCAAATCCTAGCCCTAGCCTTAACACTGACCCCAACCCAAATCCTAACCCTCGCCCTAGCACTAGACGTAACCCTAAACGTAACCCTAACCCTACCCCTAAACCTAGCCCTAACCTCAAACCTAAACCTAACCGTAACACGAAACCTAACCCTAACTCTAACCCTAACCCTAACCCTAAGCCTAACCCTAATCCTAGCCCTAGCCCGAACCTTAATCCTAACCCTAACCCTAACCCTAGCCCTAACACTAACCCTAACCCTAACCCTAACCCTAAGCCTAAACGTAACCCTAATCCTAGCCCTAGCCCTAACCTTAACCCTAACCCTAACCCTAACCCTAACCCTAACCCTAGCCCTAACACTAACCCTAACCCTAACCCTAACCCTAAGCCTAACCCTCGCCCTAACTCTAACCCTAACCCTAACCCTAACCCTAATCCTAAACCCAACACTAACCCTAGCCCTAGCATTAGCACTAGCCCTAACCCTAACCCTAAACCAAGCCCTAACCCGAGCCCTAACCCTAACCCTAACACTAACCCTAATCCTAGCCCTAACCCTAACCCTAAACCTAACCCTAACACTAACCCTAGCCCTAGCCCTAGCCCTAACCCTAACCCTATCCCTAACACTAAGCCTAGCCCTAGCACTAGCCCTAACGCTAACCGTAACCCTACCCTAGCCCTAAACCAAGCCCTAATCCTAACCCTATCCCGAACCCTAATCCTAGCCCTAGCCTTAACACTGACCCCAACCCAAATCCTAACCCTCGTCCTAGCACTAGACGTAACCCTAAACGTAACCCTAACCCTAACCCTAAACCTAGCCCTAACCTCAAACGTAAACCTAACCGTAACACGAAACCTAACCCGAACTCTAACCCTAACCCTAACCCTAAGCCTAACCCTAAAGCTAATCCTAACCCTAACCCTAACCCTAACCATAATTCTAACCCTAGCTCTAGCCCTAACACTAGCCCTAGCCCTAACCCTCACCCGAGCCCTAACACTAACCCTAGCCCTAACCCTAACCCTAACCCTAACCCTAACCCTAATCCTAGCCTTATTTCTATCCCTAACCTTAACCTCTAATCCTAAACCCCAACCCGAACCCTAAACCTAGCCCTAGCACTAGCCCTAACCCTAAACCTAACCCGAACCCGAGCCCTAAACCTAGCCCTAACATCAAAGCTAACCCTAACCGTAACACTAACCCTAACCCTAAACCTAACCGTCACCCTAAACCTAATCCTAACCCTAACCCTAACCATAATTCTAACCCTAGCTCTAGCCCTAACCCTAGCCCTAGCCCTAACCCTCACCCTAACCCTAGCCCTAACACTAGCCCTAGCCCTAGCCCTAACTCTAACCCTAAACCTAACCCTAACGCTATCCCTAACACATACCCTAAGCCTAACCCTAGCCCTAGACCGGACCCTAACCCTAACCCTAACCCTAACCCAAACCCTAGACCTAACCCTAAAACTAACACTAACCCAAATCCAAACCCTAATCCTAACCCTAACCCTAAACCTAACTCTAAACCTAGCCCTGACCCGAGCCCTAGCCGTGACCCTAACCCGAACCCTAACCCTACCCCTAAACGTAACCCTAACCCTAGCCCTAACTCTAACACTATCCCTAAACCTAACCCTAACGCTAACCCTAACCCTAACCCGAACAGTAACCCTACCCCTGAAACTAACCTAAACCTAACATTGCCTGAATCATAACACTAACCCTAGCCCTAACCCCAACCCTAACTCTAATCCTAAACCTAACACTAACCATAGTGCTAGCACTAA
>NC_091978.1:298982669-298990169 GCF_044704955.1 Pristiophorus japonicus
CCTAAACCTAACATTGCCTGAATCATAACACTAACCCTAGCCCTAACCCCAACCCTAACTCTAATCCTAAACCTAACACTAACCATGGTGCTAGCACTAACCCTAACCCTAACCCTTACCCTAACCCTAACCCTAACCCTAACCCTAACCCTAACCCTAATCCTAAGCCTAACCCTAAACCTAACAATAACCCTAACCCTAGCCCTAATCCTAACCCTAACCCTAACCCTAAAACTAATCCGAGCCGTAACCCTAAACCTAACACTAACCCTGGCCCTAACCCTAAACCTAACCCTAACCCTAAACCTAAACCTAACCCTAATCCTAGCCCTAGCCCTAACCTTAAACCTAACCCTAACCCGAACCCTAACCCTAGCCCTAACACTAACCCTAACCCTAACCCTAAGCCTAACCCTAAGCCTAACCCGAAACCAAATCCTAACCCTAACCCTAGCCCTACACCTACCCTAACCTCAAACCTAACCCTAACCGTAACACTAACCCTAACCCTAACCCTAATCCTAAACCTAACCAGAACCCTAACCCTAACCCAAACACTAATGCTAGCCCTAACCCTAATCCTAAACCTAACCCTAACATTATCCATAACCCTAACCCGAACCCTAACCTAACTCTAAACCTAACACTAACCCTAATCCTAACCCTAATCCTAACTCTAACCCAAACCGTAACCCTAACCCTAAACCTAACCCTAACCCAAGCCCTAACCCGAGCCCTAGCCCTGACACTAACCCTAACCTTAACCCTACCCCTAACCCTAACCCTAACCCTAGCCCCAACTCTAACACTATCACTAAACCTAACCCTAACCCTAACCCGAACATGAACATTAACCCTAGCCCTGAACCTAACCTAAACCTAACATTCCCCAAATCATAACACTAACCCTAACCCTAATCCTAAACCGAACCCTAACTCTAACTCTACACCTAAATCTAATCCTAAACCTAGCCCTAGCCCTAACATTAACCCTAACCCTAACCCTAACCCTAGCCCTAACACTAACCCTAACCCTAACCCTCGCCCTAACGCTAACCCTAACACTAACCCTAACCCTAATCCTAAACCTAAAACTAACCCTATCCCTAGCCCTAGCCGTAAGCCTAATACTAACCCTAACCCTAACCCTAACCCTAACCCTAACCTTAACCCTAACCCTAACCCTAACCCTAAACCTAACCCTAACCCAAACACTCACACTAACACTAAACCTAGCACTAGCACTAGACCTAGCCCTAACCCTAAACCTAACCCTAACCCTAGACCTAACCCTAACCCTAACCCTAACCCTAACACTAGCTCCAGCTCGAGCCCTAATCCTAACTCTCAACCTACCCCTAACCCTAACCCTAACCCTAGCACTAACCCTTATCCTGACCATAACCCTAACACTCACCCTTGCCCTAACCCTAACCATAAACCGAACACTAACCTGAGCCCGAGTCCGAACCGCAACCCTAACACAAATCCTGGACCTCACTCTAACCCTAACCCGAGCGATAACCCTAACCCTAACGATAGCCCTGAACCGAAGCTAAAGCTAACATTGCTCTAATCCTAACACTAACCCTAACCCAAACCCTAACCCTAAACCTAACACTAACCCTAACACTAACCCTAGCAATAACACTAGTCCTAGCCCTAACCCTAACCCTAACCCTAACCCTAGCTCATGCTCTAACCTTAACCCTAACCCAACCCCAACCCTAACCCTAACCCTCGCCCTAGCACGAGACCTAACCCTAACACTAACCCTAACCCTAACCCTAACCCTAAACCTAACCCAAACCTTAGCCCTATCCCGAGCCCTAGCCCTGATCCTAACCCTAACCCTAACCATACATCTAACCCTAACCCTAACCCTAGCCCTAACTCTAAAACTATCCCTAAACCTAACCCTAACCCTAACCCGAACACTAACCCGAACACTAACCCTAACCGTGAAACTAACCTAAGCCTAACATTGCCCTAATCATAACACTAACCCTAGCTCTAACTCTAACCCTAACCCTAATCCTAACCCTAAAACTAACCCTAGCGCTAGCACTAGCCCTAGCCCGAACCCTAACCCTAACGCTAACCCGAGCCCTAACCCTAGCCCTAACCCTAATCATAATCCTAATCCTAAAACTAACCCTAAACCTAACCCTAACCCTAATCCTAAGCCTAACCCTAAACCTAACACTAACCCTAACCCTAGCCCTAATCCTAACCCTAACCCTAACCCTAAACCTAATCCGAGCCGTAACCCTAAACCTAACACTAACCCTGGCCCTAACCCTAAACCTAACCCTAACCCTAAACCTAAACCTAACCCTAATCCTAGCCCTAGCCCTAACCTTAACCCTAACCCTAACCCTAACCCTAACCCTAGCCCTAACACTAACCCTAACCCTAACCCTAACCCTAAGCCTAACCCTCGCCCTAACTCTAACCCTAAACCTAACCCTAACACTAACCCTAGCCCTAGCCCTAGCCCTAACCCTAACCCTAAACCTAATCCTAGCCTTAGTTCTATCCCTAACCTTAACCCTAAACCTAAACCCTAACCCTAACCCTAAACCTAGCCCTAGCACTAGCCCTAACCCTAAACCTAACCCTAACCCGAGCCCTAAACCTAGCCCTAACATCAAAGCTAACCCTAGCCCTAACACTAACCCTAACCCTAACCCTAACCCTAAGCCTAACCCTCGCCCTAACTCTAACCCTAACCCTAACCCTAATCCTAAACCTAACACTAACCCTAGCCCTAGCATTAGCACTATCCCTAACCCTAACCCTAAACCTAGCCCTAACCCTAGCCCTAACCCTAACCCTAACACTAACCCTAATCCTAGCCCTAACCCTAACCCTAAACCTAACCCTAACACTAACCCTAGCCCTAGCCCTAGCCCTAACCCTAACCCTATCCCTAACACTAAGCCTAGCCCTAGCACTAGCCCTAACGCTAACCGTAACCCTACCCTAGCCCTAAACCAAGCCCTAATCCTAACCCTATCCCGAACCCTAATTCTAGCCCTAGCCTTAACACTGACCCCAACCCAAATCCCAACCCTCGCCCTAGCACTAGACGTAACCCTAAACGTAACCCTAACCCTACCCCTAAACCTAGCCCTAACCTCAAACCTAAACCTAACCGTAACACGAAACCTAACCCTTACTCTAACCCAAACCCTAACCCTAAGCCTAACCCGAAAGCTAATCCTAACCCTAACCCTAACCCTAACCATAATTCTAACCCTAGCTCTAGCCCTAACACTAGCCCTAGCCCTAACCCTCACCCGAGCCCTAACACTAACCCTAGCCCTAACCCTAACCCTAACCCTAACCCTAAACCTAATCCTAGCCTTATTTCTATCCCTAACCTTAACCCTAAACCTAAACCCCAACCCTAACCCTAAACCTAGCCCTAGCACTAGCCCTAACCCTAAACCTAACCCTAACCCGAGCCCTAAACCTAGCCCTAACATCAAAGCTAACCCTAACCGTAACACTAACCTTAACCCTAACCCTAACCGTCACCCTAACCCTAATCCTAACCCTAACCCTAACCATAATTCTAACCCTAGCTCTAGCCCTAACCCTAGCCCTAGCCCTAACCCTCACCCTAACCCTAGCCCTAACCCGAGCCCTAGCCGTGACCCTAACCCGAAACCTAACCCTACCCCTAAACGTAACCCTAACCCTAGCCCTAACTCTAACACTATCCCTAAACCTAACACAAACCCTAACCCTAACCCTAACCCGAACACTAACCCTACCCCTGAAACTAACCTAAACCTAACATTGCCTGAATCATAACACTAACCCTAGCCCTAACCCCAACCCTAACTCTAATCCTAAACCTAACACGAACCATGGTGCTAGCACTAACCCTAACCCTAACCCTTACCCTAACCCTAACCCTAACCCTAACCCTAATCCTAAGCCTAACCCTAAACCTAACAATAACCCTAACCCTAGCCCTAATCCTAACCCTAACCCTAACCCTAAACCTAATCCGAGCCGTAACCCTAAACCTAACACTAACCCTGGCCCTAACCCTAAACCTAACCCTAACCCTAAACCTAAACCTAACCCTAATCCTAGCCCGAGCCCTAACCTTAAACCTAACCCTAACCCGAACCCTAACCCTAGCCCTAACACTAACCCTAACCCTAACCCTAAGCCTAACCCTAAGCCTAACCCGAAACCAAATCCTAACCCTAACCCTAGCCCTACACCTACCCTAACCTCAAACCTAACCCTAACCGTAACACTAACCCTACCCCTAACCCTAATCCTAAACCTAACCAGAACCCTAACCCTAACCCAAACACTAACGCTAGCCCTAACCCTAATCCTAAACCTAACCCTAACATTATCCATCACCCTAACCCGAACCCTAACCTAACCCTAATTCTAACACAAACCGTAACCCTAACCCTAGACCTAACCCTAAACCTAACACTAACCCTAATCCTAACCCTAATCCTAACTCTAACCCAAACCGTAACCCTAACCCTAAACCTAACCCTAACCCAAGCCCTAACCCGAGCCCTAGCCCTGACACTAACCCTAACCTTAACCCTACCCCTAACCCTAACCCTAACCCTAGCCCCAACTCTAACACTATCACTAAACCTAACCCTAACCCTAACCCTAACATGAACATTAACCCTAGCCCTGAACCTAACCTAAACCTAACATTGCCCAAATCATAACACTAACCCTAACCCTAATCCTAAACCGAACCCTAACTCTAACCCTAAACCTAAATCTAATCCTAAACCTAGCCCTAGCCCTAACATTAACCCTAACCCTAACCCTAACCCTAGCCCTAACACTAACCCTAACCCTAACCCTCGCCCTAACGCTAACCCTAACACTAACCCTAACCCTAATCCTAAACCTAAAACTAACCCTATCCCTAGCACTAGCCCTAGCCGTAAGCCTAATACTAACCCTAACCCTAACCTAACCCTAACCCTAACCTTAACCCTAACCCTAACCCTAACCCTAAACCTAACCCTAACCCAAACACTCACACTAACACTAAACCTAGCAATAGCACTAGACCTAGCCCTAACCCTAAACCTAACCCTAACCCTAGACCTAACCTAACCCTAACCCTAACCCTAACACTAGCTCCAGCCCGAGCCCTAATCCTAACTCTCAACCTACCCCTAACCCTAACCCTAACCCTAGCACTAACCCTTATCCTGACCATAACCCTAACACTCACCCTTGCCCTAACCCTAACCATAAACCGAACACTAACCTGAGCCCGAGTCCGAACCGCAACCCTAACACAAATCCTGGACCTCACTCTAACCCTAACCCGAGCGATAACCCTAACCCTAACGATAGCCCTGAACCGAAGCTACAGCTAACATTGCTCTAAACCTAACACTAACCCTAACCCAAACCCTAACCCTAAACCTAACACTAACCCTAACACTAACCCTAGCAATAACACTAGTCCTAGCCCTAACCCTAACCCTAACCCATACCCTAACCCTAATCCTAGCCCTAACCCTAACCCTAATTCTAACCCTAACCCTAACCCTAACCCTAGCTCGAGCTCTAACCTTAACCCTAACCCAACCCCAACCCTAACCCTAACCCTCGCCCTAGCACTAGACCTAACCCTAACACTAACCCTAACCCTAACCCTAACCCTAAACCTAACCCAAACCTTAGCCCTATCCCGAGCCCTAGCCCTGATCCTAACCCTAACCCTAACCATACACCTAACCCTAACCCTAACCCTAGCCCTAACTCTAAAACTATCCCTAAACCTAACCCTAACCCTAACCCGAACACTAACCCGAACACTAACCTTAACCGTGAAACTAACCTAAGCCTAACATTGCCCTAATCATAACACTAACCCTAGCTCTAACTCTAACCCTAACCCTAATCCTAACCCTAAAACTAACCCTAGCGCTAGCACTAGCCCTAGCCCTAACCCTAACCCTAACGCTAACCCGAGCCCTAACCCTAGCCCTAACCCTAATCATAATCCTAATCCTAAAACTAACCCTAACCCTAACCCTAGCCCTAATCCTAACCCTAACCCTAACCCTAAACCTAATCCGAGCCGTAACCCTAAACCTAACACTAACCCTGGCCCTAACCCTAAACCTAACCCTAACCCTAAACCTAAACCTAACCCTAATCCTAGCCCTAGCCCTAACCTTAACCTTAACCCAAATCTAACCCTGACCCTAGCCCTAACACTAACCCTAACCCTAACCCTAACCCTAAGCCTAACCCTCGCCCTAACTCTAACCCTAACCCTAACCCTAACCCTAATCCTAAACCTAACACTAACCCTGGCCCTAGCATTAGCACTAGCCCTAACCCTAACCCTAAACCTAGCCCTAACCCTAGCCCTAACCCTAACCCTAACACTAACCCTAATCCTAGCCCTAACCCTAACCCTAAACCTAACCCTAACACTAACCCTAGCCCTAGCCCTAGCCCTAACCCTAACCCTATCACTAACACTAAGCCTAGCCCTAGCACTAGCCCTAACGCTAACCGTAACCCTACCCTAGCCCTAAACCAAGCCCTAATCCTAACCCTATCCTGAACCCTATTCCTAGCCCGAGCCTGAACACTGACCCCAACCCAAATCCTAACCCTCGCCCTAGCACTAGACGTAACCCTAAACGTAACCCTAACCCTAACCCTAAGCCTAACCCTAACCATAATTCTAACCCTAGCTCTAGCCCTAACACTAGCCCTAGCCCTAACCCTCACCCGGGCCCTAACACTAACCCTAGCCCTAACCCTAACCCTAACCCTAACCCTAAACCTAATCCTAGCCTTAGTTCTATCCCTAACCTGAACCCTAAACCTAAACCCCAACCCTAACCCTAAACCTAGCCCTAGCACTAGCCCTAACCCTAAACCTAACCCTAACCCGAGCCCTAAACCTAGCACAAACATCAAAGCTAACCCTAACCGTAACACTAACCCTAACCCTAACCCTAACCGTCACCCTAACCCTAATCCTAACCCTAACCCTAACCATAATTCTAACCCTAGCTCTAGCCCTAACACTAGCCCTAGCCCTAGCCCTAACTCTAACCCTAAACCTAACCCTAACGCTATCCCTAACACATACCCTAAGCCTAACCCTAGCCCTAGACCGGACCCTAACCCTGACCCTAACCCTAACCCTAACCCTAGACCTAACCCTAAACCTAACACTAACCCAAATCCAAACCCTAATCCTAACCCTAACCCTAAACCTAACTCTAAACCTAGCCCTAACCCGAGCCCTAGCCGTGACCCTAACCCGAAACCTAACCCTACCCCTAAACGTAACCCTAACCCTAGCCCTAACTCTAACACTATCCCTAAACCTAACACAAACCCTAACCCTAACCCTAACCCGAACACTAACCCTACCCCTGAAACTAACCTAAACCTAACATTGCCTGAATCATAACACTAACCCTAGCCCTAACCCCAACCCTAACTCTAATC
>NC_091978.1:298995169-299090169 GCF_044704955.1 Pristiophorus japonicus
CTAAACCTAACCCTAACCCTAACCCTGGCCCTAATCCTAACACTAACCCTAACCCTAACCCTAACCCTAAACCTAAATCTAATCCTAACCCTAGCCCTAGCCCTAACCTTAACCCTAACCCTAACCCTAGCCCTAACACTAACCCTAACCCTAACCCTAACCCTCGCCCTAACTCTAACCCTAACACTAACCCTAACACTAATCCTAGCCCTAACCCTAACCCTAGCGCTAACCATAACCCTAAACCTAACCCTAACACTAACCCTAGCCCTAGCCCTAGCCCTAACCCTAACCCTAACCCTAACACTAGCCCTAACGCTAAACCTAAAACTAACCCTAGCCCTAGCACTAGCCCTAGCCGTAAGCCTAATATTAACCCGAACCCTAACCCTAACACTAACCCTAGCCCTAATCTTAACCCTAGCCCTAGACCTAACCCTAGCCCAAGCCCGAACCCTAACGCTAGCCCTAACCCTAATCCTAAACCTAAAGATAACCCAAACCCTAAATCTAAACCTAGCCCTAACACTAACACTAACCCTAACCCTAACCCTAAATCTAACCCTAACCCTAACCCTAACCCTAACCCTAGCCCTAACCTAAACCCTAACCCTAACCCTAATCCTAACACTGGCACTAACGCTAGCCTTATCCCTAACCGTAAAACTATCCCTAACCCTAACCCAAACCCTAACCCTATCTTAACCCTAACCCCACCCCTAACACTAGCCCTAGCCCGAACCCTAAACCTAACCCAAACATTAACCCTAACCCTAATCCTAACCCTAATCCTAACCCTAACCCTAGCCCGAGCCCTAACCATTGCCCTAGCCCTGAACCTAACCCTAACCCTAAACCTAACCCTAACTCTAAACCAAACCCTAACCCTAACCCAATCCCAAACCCTAACTCAAACACTAACCCTAGCCCTGAACCTAACCTAAACCTAACATTGCCCTAATCCTAACACTAAACCGAACACTAACCCTAACCCTAATCCTAAACCTAATCCTAAACCTAGCCCTAACCCTGACCCTAAGCCTAACCTGAACCCTAACACGAAGCCGAGCCATAGCACTAGCCGTAGCCCAACCCTAAATCTAACCCTAACACTAAACCTAATCATAGCCCTAACCCTAACCCTAATCCTAAGCTTAGCCCTAACCCTAACACTACCCCAACACTAATCCTTACCCTAACCCTAACCCTAACCCTCACCCTAAACCTAACCCTAACGCTAAACCTAACCCTAGCCCTAAAGCTAGCCCTAACCCTAACCCTAACCCTAATCCTAGCCCTAACCCAAACCCTAACCCTAACCCTAGCCCTAACCTTAACCCTAGCCCTAGCCCTAGCCCAAGCCCGAACCCTAATGCTAGCCCTAACCCTAATCCTAACCCAAATGATAATTCTAACCCTAAATCTAACCCTGGCCCTAACACTAACCCTAATCCTAACCCCAACCCTAACCCTAATCCTAACCCTAACACTAACTCTAATCCTAACCCAAACACTAACCATAGCGCTAGCACTAGCCCTAGCCCTAAGCCTAACCCTAACGCTAACCCTAGCCCTAACCCTAGCCCTAACATGAAACCAAACCCTAATCCTAAGCCTAACCCTAAACCTAACACTAACCCTAACCCTAGCCCTAATCCTAACCCTAACCCTAACCCTAAACCTAATCCGAGCCCTAACCCTAAACCTAACCCTAACCCTAACCCATACCCTAACCCTAATCCCAGCCTTAACCCTAACCCTAATCCTAACCCTAACCCTAACCCTAGCCCTAGCTCGAGCTCTAACCTTAACCCTAACCCAACCCCAACCCTAACCCTAACCCTCGCCCTAGCACTAGACCCAAACCTAAACCTAACCCTAACCCTACCCCTAAACCTAGCCCTAACCTGAAACCTAACCGTAACCGTAACACTAACCCTAACCCTAACTCTAACACTAACCCTAACCCTAACCCTAAGCCTAACCCTAAACCTAATCCTAACCCTAACCCTAGCCCTAAACCTACCCCTAACCTCAAACCTAACCCTAACCGTAACACTAACCCTAACCCTAACCCTAATCCTAAACCTTACCCGAACCCTAACCCTAACCCAAACACTAACGCTAGCCCTAACCCTAACCCTAAACCTAACCCTAACATTATCCATAACCCTAACCCGAACCCTAACCAGACCCTAAATCTAACACTAACCGTAACCCTAACCCTAGACCTAACCCTAAACCTAACACTAAACCTAACCCTAACCCTAACCCTAACCCTAACCCTAACCCTAACCCTAACCCTAACCCTAACCCTAACCCTAACCCTATCCCTAACACTAAGCCTAGCCCTAGCACTAGCCCTAACGCTAACCGTAACCCTACCCTAGCCCTAAACCAAGCCCTAATCCTAACCCGGTCCTGAACCCTAATCCTAGCCCTAACCCTAACCCTAACCCAAGCCCTAAACCTGACCCTTGCCCTAGCCCAAACCCTAGCCCAAGCCCGAACCCTAACGCTAGCCCTAACCCTAACCCTAACACTAACCATAACCCTAACCCGAAAGCTAACCCTAGCCCTAACACTAACCCTAACCCTCACCTTAACCCTAACCCTAAAGCTAGCCCTAACACTTACCCAAACCCTAACCCTAACCCTCGCCCTAACCCTATCCTAAACCCTAACCCTAACCCTAACACTAACGCTTAACCTAAGCCTTAACCTAGCCCTAACCCTAACCTTAATCCTATCCTAACCCCACCCCTAACCCTAGCCCTAGCACGAACCCCAAATCTAACCCTAACCCTAACACTAATCCTAACCCTAACCCTAACCCTAACCCTAGCCTGAGCCCTAACCATAGCCCTGGCCCTGAACCTAACCCTAACCCTAACCCTAACTCTAAACCTAACCTTAACCCTAACCCTAACCCAAACCCTAACCCAAACCCTAACCCGAGCCCTGAACCTAACCGAAACCGAACATTGCCCTAATCCTAACACTAACCCGAACCCCAAACCTAACCCAAGCACTAACCCTTATCCTAGCACTAAAACTAACCTTAAACCTAACCCTAACCCTAACATTGCCCTAATCCTAACACTAACCCTAACCCTAACCGTAGACCTAAACCTACCCCTAGCCCTAAAACTAACCCTAAACCTAACCCTAACCCAAACACTCACACTAACACTAAACCTAGCACTAGCACTAGACCTAGCCCTAACCCTAAACCTAACCCTAACCCTGGACCTAACCCTAACCCTAACCCTAACCCTAACACTAGCTCCAGCCCGAGCCCTAATCCTAACTCTAAACCTACCCATAACCCTAACCCTAACCCTAGTACTAACCCTTATCCTGACCATAACCCTAACACTCACCCTTGCCCGAACCCTAACCATAAACCGAACACTAACCTGAGCCCGAGTCCGAACCGCCACCCTAACAAAAATCCTGGACCTCACTCTAACCCTAACCCGAGCGATAACCCTAACCCTAACGCTAGCCCTGAACCGAACCTAAAGCTAACATTGCTCTAATCCTAACACTAACCCTAACCCAAACCCTAACCCTAAACCTAACACTAACCCTAACACTAACCCTAGCAATAACACTAGTCCTAGCCCTAACCCTAACCCTAACCCATACCCTAACCCTAATCCAAGCCCTAACCCTAACCCTAATTCTAACCCTAACCCTAACCCTAACCCTAATCCTAACCCTAGCTCGAGCTCTAACCTTAACCCTAACCCAACCCCAACCCTAACCCTAACCCTCGCCCTAGCACTAGACCTAACCCTAACCCTAACCCTAACCCTAACCCTAACCCTAACCCTAACCCTAACCCTAGCACTAACCCTTATCCTGACCATAACCCTAACACTAACCCTTGCCCTAACCCTAACCATAAACCGAACACTAACCCGAGCCCGAGTCCTAACCGCAAACCTAACACAAATCCTGGATATCACTCTAACCCTAACCCAAACACTAACCCTAAACCTAACACTAACCCTAATATTAACCCTAGCAATAACACTAGTCCTAGCCCTAACCCTAACCCTAACCCATACCCTAACCCTAATCCTAGCCCTAACCCTAACCCTAATCCTAACCCTAACCCTAACCCTAGCCCTAGCTCGAGCTCTAACCTTAACCCTAACCCAACTCCAACCCTAACCCTAACCCTCGCCCTAGCACTAGACCTAACCCTATACCTAACCCTAACCCTACCCCTAAACCTAGCCCTAACCTCAAACCTAACCGTAACCGTAACACTAACCTTAACCCTAACTCTAACACTAACCCTAACCCTAACCCTAACCCTGAGCCTAACCCTAAACCTAATCCTAACCCTAACCCTAGCCCTAAACCTACCCCTAACCTCAAACCTAACCCTAACCGTAACAATAACCCTAACCCTAACCCTAACCCTAATCCTAATCCTACCCCGAACCATAATTCTAACCCTAGCTCTAGCCCTAACCCTAGCCCTAGCCCTAACCCTGACCCTAGCCCTAACACTAACCCTAACACTAACCCTAATCCGAACCGTAACACTCACCCTAGTGCTAGCACTAGCCCTAGCCCTAACCCTAACCCGAAGCCTAACCCTAAACCTAACACTAACCCTAACCCTAGCCCTAAACCTAACACTAACACTATCCATAACCCTAACCCGAACCCTAACCTAACCCTAATTCTAACACTAACCGTAACCCAAACCCTAGACCTAACCCTAAACCTAACACTAACCCTAATCCTAACCCTAATCCTAAATCTAACCCAAACCGTAACCCTAACCCTAAACCTAACCTTAACCCTAGCCCTAACCCGAGCCCTAGCCCTGACCCTAACCCTAACCCTAACCCTACCCCTAACCCTAACCCTAACCCTAGCCCTAACTCTAACACTATCCCTAAACCTAACCCTAACCCTAACCCTAACCCGAACACTAACCATAGCCCTGAACCTAAACTAAACCTAACTTGCCCAAATCATAACACTAACCCTAACCCTAACCCTAATCCTAAACCTAACCCTAAATCTAACACTAACCATAGCCCTAAACCCTAACCCTAACGCTAATCCTAACCCTAAACCTAACCCTAACCCTAACCCCAAACCTAAATCTAATCCTAACCCTAGACCTAACCTTAACCCTAACCCTAACCCTAACCCTAGCCCTAACAGTAACCCTAACCCGAACCCTAACCCTTGCCCTAACTCTAACCCTAACCATAACCTAACCCTAATCCTAAACCTAAAACAAACCCTAGCCCTAGCACTAGTCCTAGCCGTAAGCCTAATACTAACCCTAACCCTAACCCTAACCCTAACCCTAATTCTAGCCCTAACCCTAACCCTAAACCTAACCCTAACACTAACCATAGCCTTAGCACTAGCCCTAACCCTAACCCTAACTATAACACTCGCCCGAACGCTAAACCTAACCCTAACCCTAGCCTTAAACCTAGCCCTAACCCTAACCCTAACCCTAACCCTAAACCTAATCCTAGCCCTAACCCTAACCCGAGCCCTAATCTTAACCCTAGCCCTAGACCTAACCCTAGCCCAAGTCCGAACCCTAACGCTAGCCCTAACCCTAATCCTAACCCTAAAGATAACCCTAACCCTAAATCTAACCCTAGCCCTAACACTAACCCTAATCCTAACCCTAACCCTAAATCTAACCCTAACCCTAACACTAACCCTAACCCTAACCTAAACCCTAACCCTACCCTAACACTAATCCTAACACTGACACTAAAGCCAGCTTTATCCCTAACCCTAACCGTAAAACTATCCCTAACCCTAACCAAAACCCTAACCCTATCCTAATCCTAACCCTATCCCTAACACTAGCCCTAGCCCGAACCCTAAACCTAACTCAAACCCGAACCCTAATCCTAACCCTAACCCTAACCCTAGCCCGAGCCCTAACCACAGCCCTAACCCTGAACCTAACCCTAACCCTAAACCTAACCGTGACTCTAAACCAAACCCTAACCCTAACCCAATCCCAAACCCTAACTCAAACACTAACCCTAGCCCTGAACCTAACCTAAAACTAAAATTGTCCGAATCCTAACACTAACCCGAACCCTAACCCTAACCCTAATCCTAAACCTAATCCTAAACCTAGCCCTAACCCTGACCGTAACCCTAACCTGAACCCTAACACTAAGCCGAGCCCTAGCACTAGCCGTAGCCCAAACCTAAATCAAACCCTAATCTAAACCTAATCATAGCCCTAACCCTAACCCTAATCCTAAACCTAGCCCTAACCCGAACACTACCCCTAACACTAATCCTTACCCTAACTCTAACCCTAACCCTAACCCTAATCCTAGCCCTAACACTAACCCTAACCCTAGCCCTAACCTTAACCCTAGCCCTAGCCCTAGCCCAAGCCCGAACCCTAATGCTAGCCCTAACCCTAATCCTAACCCTAATGATAACCCTAACCCTAACCCTAATCCTAACCCTAACACTAACCCTAATCCTAACACTAACACTAACCCTAGTGCTAACACTAGCCCTAGCCCTAACCCTAACCCTAACCCTAACGCTAACCCTAGCCCTAACCCAAGCCCTAACACGAAACCAAACCCTAATTCTAAGCCTAACACTAAACCTAACACTAACCCTAACCCTAGCCCTAATACTAACCCTAACCCTAACCCTAAACCTAATCCGAGCCGTAACCCTAAACCTAACACTAACCCTGGCCCTAACCCTAAACCTAACCCTAACCCTAACCCATATCCTAACCCTAATCCCAGCCCTAACCCTAACCCTAATCCTAACCCTAGCCCTAGCTCGAGCTCTAGCCTTAACCCTAACCCAACCCCAACCCTAACCCTAACCCTCGCACTAGCACTAGACCCAACCCTAAACCTAACCCTAACCCTACTCCTAAACCTAGCCCTAACCTCAAACCTAACCGTAACCGTAACACTAAACCTAACCCTAACTCTAACACTAACCCTAACCCTAACCCTAACCCTAAGCCTAACCCGAAACCTAATCCTAACCCTAACCCTAGCCCTACACCTACACCTAACCTCAAACCTAACCCTAACCGTAACACTAACCCTAACCCTAACCCTAATCCTAAACCTAACCCGAACCCTAACCCTAACCCAAACACTAACGCTAGCCCTAACCCTAATCCTAAACCTAACCCTAACATTATCCATAACCCTAACCCGAACCCTAACTTAACCCTAATTCTAACACTAACCGTAACCCTAACCCTAGACCTAACCCTAAACCTAACACTAACCCTAATCCTAACCCTAATCCTAACTCTAACCCAAACCGTAACCCTAACCCTAAACCTAACCCTAACCCAAGACCTAACCCGAGCCCTAGCCTTGACACTAACCCTAACCTTAACCCTACCCCTAACCCTAACCCTAACCCTAGCCCTAACTCTAACACTATCACTAAACCTAACCCTAACCCTAACCCTAACATGAACACTAACCCTAGCCCTGAACATAACCTAAACCTAACATTGCCCAAATCATAACACTAACCCTAACCCGAACCCTAATCCTAAACCGAACCCTAACTCTAACACTAACCATAGCTCTAACCCTAATCCTAACCCTAGCCCTAACACTAGCCCTAACCCTAATCCTAGCCCTAACCCTAAACCTAACCCTAACCCTAACCCTAGCCCTAATCCTAACACTAACCCTAACCCTAACCTTAAACCTAAATCTAATCCTAAACCTAGCCCTAGCCCTAACCTTAACCCTAACCCAAACCCTAACCCTAGCCCTAACACTAACCCTAACCCTAACCCTCGCCCTAACGCTAACCCTAACACTAACCCTAACCCTAATCCTAAATCTAAAACTAACCCTATCCCTAGCACTAGCCCTAGCCGTAAGCCTAATACTAACCCTAACCCTAACCCTAACCCTAACCCTAACCCTAACCCTAACCCTAAACCTAACCCTAACCCAAACACTCACACTAACACTAAACCTAGCACTAGCACTAGACCTAGCCCTAACCCTAACCCTAAACCTAACCCTAACCCTAGACCTAACCCTAACCCTAACCCTAACCCTAACACTAGCTCCAGCCCGAGCCCTAATCCTAACTCTCAACCTACCCCTAACCCTAACCCTAACCCTAGCACTAACCCTTATCCTGACCATAACCCTAACACTCACCCTTGCCCTAACCCTAACCATAAACCGAACACTAACCTGAGCCCGAGTCCGAACCGCAACCCTAACACAAATCCTGGACCTCACTCTAACCCTAACCCGAGCGATAACCCTAACCCTAACGCTAGCCCTGAACCGAACCTAAAGCTAACATTGCTCTAATCTTAACACTAACCCTAACCCAAACCCTAACCCTAAACCTAACACTAACCCTAACACTAACCCTAGCAATAACATTAGTCCTAGCCCTAACCCTAACCCTAACCCATACCCTAACCCTAATCCTAGCCCTAACCCTAACCCTAATTCTAACCCTAACCCTAACCCTAACCCTAGCTCGAGCTCTAACCTTAACCCTAACCCAACCCCAACCCTAACCCTAACCCTAACCCTAACCCTAACCCTAACTCTAACCCTAACCCTAACCTGAACCCTAACACTAAGCCGAGCCCTAGCACTAGCCGTAGCCCAAACCTAAATCTAACCCTAACCCTAAACCTAATCATAGCCCTAACCCTAACCCTAATCCTAAGCTTAGCCCTAACCCGAACACTACCCCTAACACTAATCCTTACCCTAACTCTAACCCTAACCCTAACCCTAATCCTAGCCCTAACCCGAACCCTAACCCTAGCCCTAACCTTAACCCTAGCCCTAGCCCTAGCCCAAGCCCGAACCCTAATGCTAGCCCTAACCCTAATCCTAACCCTAATGATAACCCTAACCCTAAATCTAACCCTAGCCCTAACACTAACCCTAACCCTAACCCCAACCCTAACCCTAATCCTAACCCTAACACTAACCCTAATCCTAACCCTAACACTAACCCTAGTGCTAGCACTAGCCCTAACCCTAACGCTAACCCTAACGCTAACCCTAGCCCTAACCCAAGCCCTAACACTAAACCAAACCCTAATCCTGAGCCTAACACTAAAACTAACACTAACCCTAACCCTAGCCCTAATCCTAACCCTAACCCTAACCCTAAACCTAATCCGAGCCGTAACCCTAAACCTAACACTAACCCTGGCCCTAACCCTAAACCTAACCCTAACCCTAACCCATATCCTAACCCTAATCCCAGCCCTAACCCTAACCCTAATCCTAACCCAAACCCTAACCATAGCCCCAGCTCGAGCTCTAGCCTTAACCCTAACCCAACCCCAACCCTAACCCTAACCCTCGCCCTAGCACTAGACCCAACCCTAAACCTAACCCTAACCCTACTCCTAAACCTAGCCCTAACCTCAAACCTAACCGTAACCGTAACACTAAACCTAACCCTAACTCTAACACTAACCCTAACCCTAACCCTAACCCTAAGCCTAATCCGAAACCTAATCCTAACCCTAACCCTAGCCCTACACCTACACCTAACCTCAAACCTAACCCTAACCGTAACACTAACCCTAACCCTAACCCTAATCCTAAACCTAACCAGAACCCTAACCCTAACCCAAACACTAACGCTAGCCCGAACCCTAATCCTAAACCTAACCCTAACATTATCCATAACCCTAACCCGAACCCTAACCTAACCCTAATTCTAACACTAACCATAACCCTAACCCTAGACCTAACCCTAAACCTAACACTAACCATAATCCTAACACTAATCCTAACTCTAACCCAAACCGAAACCCTAACCCTAAACCTAACCCTAACCCAAGACCTAACCCGAGCCCTAGCCCTGACACTAACCCTTGCCCTAACTCTAACTCTATCACTAAACCTAACCCTAACCCTAACCCTAACATGAACACTAACCCTAGCCCTGAACCTAACCTAAACCTAACATTGCCCAAATCAAAACACTAACCCTAACCCTAACCCTAATCCTAAACCGAACCCTAACTCTAACACTAACCATAGCCCTAACCCTAATCCTAACCCGAGCCCTAACACTAGCCCTAACCCTAATCCTAGCCCTAACCCTAAACCTAACCCTAACCCTAACCCTAGCCCTAATCCTAACACTAACCCTAACCCTAACCCTAAACCGAAATCTAATCCTAAACCTAGCCCTAGCCCTAACCTTAACCCTAACCCTAACCCTAACCCTAGCCCTAACACTAACCCTAACCCTAACCCTCGCCCTGACGCTAAGCCTAACACTAACCCTAACCCTGATCCTAAATCTAAAACTAACCCTATCCCTAGCACTAGCCCTAGCCGTAAGCCTAATACTAACCCTAACCCTAACCCTAACCCTAACCCTAACCCTAACCTAACCCTAACCCTAAACCTAACCCAAACCCAAACACTCACACTAACACTAAACCTAGCACTAGCACTAGACCTAGCCCTAACCCTAAACCTAACCCTAACCCTAGACCTAACCCTAACCCTAACCCTAACCATAACACAAGCTCCAGCCCGAGCCCTAATCCTAACTCTCAACCTACCCCTAACCCTAACCCTAACCCTAGCACTAACCCTAATCCTGACCATAACCCTAACACTAACCTGAGCCCGAGTCCGAACCGCAACCCTAACACAAATCCTGGACCTCACTCTAACCCTAACCCGAGCGATAACCCTAACCCTAACGCTAGCCCTGAACCGAACCTAAAGCTAACATTGCTCTAATCCTAACACTAACCCTAACCCAAACCCTAACCCTAAACCTAACACTAACCCTAACACTAACCCTAGCAATAACACTAGTCCTAGCCCTAACCCTAACCCTAATCCATACCCTAACCCTAATCCTAGCCCTAACCCTAACCCTAATTCTAACCCTAACCCTAACCCTAACCCTAGCTCGAGCTCTAACCTTAACCCTAACCCAACCCCAACCCTAACCCTAACCCTCGCCCTAGCACTAGACCTAACCCTAACCCTAACCCTAACCCTAACCCTAAGCCTAACCCTAGCCCTAGCACTAACCCTTATCCTGACCATAACCCTAACACTAACCCTTGCCCTAACCCTAACCATAAACCGAACACTAACCCGAGCCCGAGTCCTAACCGCAACCCTAACACAAATCCTGGACATCACTCTAACCCTAACCCAAACCCTAACCCTAAACCTAACACTAACCCTAATACTAACCCGAGCAATAATACTAGTCCTAGCCCTAACCCTAACCCTAACCAATACCCTAACCCTAATCCTAGCCCTAACCCTAACCCTAATCCTAACCCTAACCCTAACCCTAGCCCTAGCTCGAGCTCTAACCTTAACCCTAACCCAACCCCAACCCTAACCCTAACCCTCGCCCTAGCACTAGACCTAACCCTAAACCTAACCCTAACTCTACCCCTAAACCTAGCCCTAACCTCAAACCTAACCGTAACCGTAACACTAACCTTAACCCTAACTCTAACACTAACCCTAACCCTAACCCTAACCCTAAGCCTAACCCTAAACCTAATCCTAACCCTAACCCTAGCCCTAAACCTACCCCTAACCTCAAACCTAACCCTAACCGTAACAATAACCCTAACACTAACCCTAACCCTAATCCTAATCCTACCCCGAACCATAATTCTAACCCTAGCTCTAGCCCTAACCCTAGCCCTAGCCCTAACCCTGACCCTAGCCCTAACACTAACCCTAACACTAACCCTAATCCTAACCCTAACACTCACCCTAGTGCCAGCACTAGCCCTAGCCCTAACCCTAACCCTAAGCCTAACCCTAAACCTAACACTAACCCTAACCCTAGCCCTAAACCTAACACTAACACTATCCATAACCCTAACCCGAACCCTAACCTAACCCAAATTTTAACACTAACCGTAAACCAAACCCTAGACCTAACCCTAAACCTAACACTAACCCTAATCCTAACCCATATCCAACGCTAACCCAAACCGTAACCCTAACCCTAAACCTAACCCTAACCCTAGCCCTAACCCGAGCCCTAGCCCTGACCCTAACCCTAACCCTAACCCTACCCCTAACCCTAACCCTAGCCCTAACTCTAACACTATCCCTAAACCTAACCCTAACCCTAACCCTAACCCGAACACTAACCATAGCCCTGAACCTAACCTAAACCTAACATTTCCCAAATCATAACACTAACCCTAACCCTAACCCTAATCCTAAACCTAACCCTAAATCTAACACTAACCATAGCCCTAAACCCTAACCCTAACCCTAATCCTAACCCTAATCCTAAACCTAACCCTAACTCTAACACTAACCCTAGCCCTAACCCTAACACTAACCCTAATCCTAACCCTAACACAAACCCTAGTGCTAGCACTAGCCCTAGCCCTAACCCTAACCCTAATCCTAACCTAAACCCTAACCCTAACCCTAACCCTAATCCTAACACTGACACTAAAGCTAGCCTTATACCTAACCCTAACCGTAAAACTATCCCTAACCCTAACCCAAACCCTAACCCTAACCCTAATCCTAACCCTAACCCTAACCCTAACCCTAGCCCGAGCCCTAACCATAGCCCTAACCCTGAACCTAACCCTAACCCTAAACCTAACCCGAACTCAAAAACTAACCCTAGCCCTGAACCTAACCTAAAACTAAAATTGCCCTAATCCTAACACTAACCCGAACCGTAACCCTAACCCTAACCCTAATCCTAAACCTAATCCTAAACCTAGCCCTAACCCTGACCCTAACCCTAACCTGAACCTTAACACTAAGCCGAGCCCTAGCACTAGCCGTAGCCCAAACCTAAATCTAACCCTAACCCTAAACCTAATCATAGCCCTAACCCTAACCCTAATCCTAAGCCTAGCCCTAACCCGAACACTACCCCTAACACTAATCCTTACCCTAACTCTAACCCTAACCCTAACCCTAATCCTAGCCCTAACTCTAACCCTAACGCTAGCCCTAACCTTAACCCTAGCCCTAGCCCTAGCCCAAGCCCGGACCCTAATGCTAGCCCTAACCCTAATCCTAACCCTAATGATAACCCTAACCCTAAATCTAACCCGAGCCCTAACACTAACCCTAACCCTAAACCCAACCCTAACCCTAATCCTAACCCTAACACTAACACTAACCCTAATCCTAACCCTAACACTAACCCTAGTGCTAGCACTAGCCCTAGCCCTAACCATAACCCTAACCCTAACGCTAACCCTAGCCCTAACCCAAGCCCTAACACTAAACCAAACCCTAATCCTAAGCCTAACACTAAACCTAACACTAACCCTAACCCTAGCGCTAATCCTAACCCTAACCCTAACCCTAGCCCTAGCTCGAGCTCTAGCCTTAACCCTAACCCAACCCCAACCCTAACTCTAACCCTCGCCCTAGCACTAGACCCAACCCTAAACCTAACCCTAACCTAACCCTAACCCTACCCCTAAACCTAGCCCTAACCTCAAACCTAACCCTAACCGTAACACTAACCCTAACCCTAACCCTAATCCTAAACCTAACCCGAACCCTAACCCTAACCCAAACACTAACGCTAGCCCTAACCCTAATCCTAAACCTAACCCTAACATTATCCATAACCCTAACCCGAACCCTAACCTAACCCTAATTCTAACACTAACCGTAACCCAAACCCTAGACCTAACCCGAAACCTAACACTAACCCGAATCCTAACCATAATCCTAACTCTAACCCAAACCGTAACCCTAACCCTAAACCTAACCCTAACCCAAGCCCTAACCCGAGCCCTAGCCCTGACACTAACCCTAACCCTAACCCTACCCCTAACCCTAACCCTAACCCTAGCCCTAACTCTAACACTATCACTAAACCTCACCCTAACCCTAACCCTAACATGAACACTAACCCTAGCCCTGAACCTAACCTAAACCTAACATTGCCCAAATCATAACACTAACCCTAACCCTAACCCTAATCCTAAACCGAACCCGAACTCTAACACTAACCATAGCCCTAACCCTAACCCTAACCCTAACCCTAACCCTAACCCTAACCCTAACCCTAACCTAACACTAACCCGAATCCTAACCATACTCCTAACTCTAACCCAAACCGTAACCCTAACCCTAAACCTAACCCTAACCCAAGCCCTAACCCGAGCCCTAGCCCTGACACTAACCCTAACCCTAACCCTACCCCTAACCCTAACCCTAACCCTAGCCCTAACTCTAACACTATCACTAAACCTAACCCTAACCCTAACCCTAACATGAACACTAACCCTAGCCCTGAACCTAACCTAAACCTAACATTGCCCAAATCATAACACGAACCCTAACCCTAACCCTAATCCTAAACCGAACCCGAACTCTAACACTAACCATAGCCCTAACCCTAATCCTAACCCTAGCCCTAACACTAGCCCTAACCCTAATCCTAGCCCTAACTCTAAACCTAACCCTAAACCTAACCTTAGCCCTAATCCTAACACTAACCCTAACCCTAACCCAAAACCTAAATCTAATCCTAAACCTAGCCCTAGCCCTAACCTTAACCCTAACCCTAACCCTAACCCGAGCCCTAACACTAACCCTAACCCTAACCCTAACCCTAACCCTAACCCTAACCCTAACCCTAACCTAAAACTAACCATATCCCTAAGCACTAGCCTAATACTAACCCTAACCCTAACCCTAACCCTAACCCTAATCCTAGCCCTAACCCTAACGCTAAACATAACCCTAACACTAACCCTAGCCCTAGCCCTAGCCCTAACGCTAACCCTAACCCTAACACTAGCCCTAACGCTAAACTTAACCCTAACCCTAGCCCTAAACCTAGCCCTAACCCTAACCCTAACCCTAACCTTAAACCTAATCCTAGCCCTAACCCTAACCCGAGCCCTAATCTTAACCTTAGCCCTAGACCTAACCCTAGCCCAAGCGCGAACACTAACGCTAGCCCTAACCCTAATCCTAACCCTAAAGATAACCCAAACCTTAAATCTAACCCTAGCCCTAACACTAAACGTAACCCTAACCCTAACCCTAAACCTAACTCTAACCCTAACCCTAACCCTAGTCCTAACCTAAAACCTAACCCCAAGCCTTATCCTAACACTGGCACTAAAGCTAGCCTTATCCCTGACCCTAACCGTAAAACTATCCCTAACCCTAACCCAAACCCTAACCCTATCCTAACCCTAACACTACCCCTAACACTAGCCCTAGCCCGAACACTAAACCTAACCCTAACGCTAACCCTAACCCTAATCCTAACCCTAACCCTAACCCTAACCCTAGCCCGAGCCCTATCCATAGCCCTAACCCTGAAACTAACCCTAACCCTAAACCTAACCCTAACTCTAAACCAAACCCTAACCCTAACCCAATCCCAAACCCTAACTCAAACACTAACCCTAGCCCTGAACCTAACCTAAAACTAAAATTGCCCTAATCCTAACACTAACCCGAACCGTAACCCTAACCCTAATCCTAAACCTAATCCTAAACCTAGCCCTAACCCTGACCCTAACCCTAACCTGAACCCTAACACTAAGCCGAGCCCTAGCACTAGCCGTAGCCCAAACCTAAATCTAACCTAACCCTAAACCTAATCATAGCCCTAACCCTAACCCTAACCCTAAACCTAATCCGAGCCGTAACCCTAAACCTAACACTAACCCTGGCCCTAACCCTAAACCTAACCCAAACCCTAACCCATACCCTAACCCTAATCCCAGCCCTAACCCTAACCCTAATCCTAACCCTAACCCTAATCGTAGCCCTAGCTCGAGCTCTAACCTTAACCCTAACCCAACCCCAACCCTAACCCTAACCCTCGCCCTAGCACTAGACCCAACCCTAAACCTAAACCTAACCCGAACTCTAAACCAAACCCTAACCCTAACCCAATCCCAAACCCTAACTCAAACACTAACCCTAGCCCTGAACCTAACCTAAAACTAACATTGCCTTAATCCTAACATAACCCGAACCCTAACCCTAACACTAATCCTAAACCTAATCCTAAACCGAGCCCTAACCCTGTCCGTAACCCTAACCTGAACCCGAACACTAAGCCGAGCCCTAGCACTAGCCGTAACCCAAACCTAAATCTAACCCTAACCCTAAACCTAATCATAGCCCAAATCTAACCCTAATCCTAAGCCTAGCCCTAACCCGAACACTACCCCAAACACTAATCCTTACCCTAACTCTAACCCTAACCCTAACCCTAATCCTAGCCCTAACCCTAACCCTAACCCTAGCCCTAACCTTAACCCTAGCCCTAGCCCTAGCCCAAGCCCGAACCCTAATGCTAGCCCTAACCCTAATCCTAACCCTAACACTAACCCTAATCCTAACCCTAACACTAATCCTAGTGCTAGCACTAGCCCTAGCCCTAACCCTAACCCTAACCCTAACGCTAACCCTAGCCCTAACCCTAGCCCTAACACTAAACCAAACCCTAATCCTAAGCCTAACACTAAACCTAACACTAACTCTAACCCTAGCTCTAATCCTAACCCTAAACCTAACCCTAAACCTAATCCGAGCCGTAACCCTAAACCTAAAACTAACCCTGGCCCTAACCCTAAACCTAACCCTAACCCTAACCCATACCCTAACCCTAATCCCAGCCCTAACCCTAACCCTAATCCTAACCCTAACCCTAACCCTAGCCCTAGTTCGAGCTCTAGCCTTAACCCTAACCCAACCCCAACCCTAACACCTAACCCTCGCCCTAGCACTAGACCCAACCCTAAACCTAACCCTAACCCTACCCCTAAACCTAGCCCTACCCTCAAACCTAACCGTAACCGTAACACTAACCCTAACCCTAACTCTAACACTAACCCTAACCCTAACTCTAACCCTAAGCCTAACCCGAAACCTAATCCTAACCCTAACCCTAGCCCTAAACCTACCCCTAACCTCAAACCTAACCCTAACCGTAACACTAACCCTAACCCTAATCCTAAACCTAACCCGAACCCTAACCCTAACCCAAACACTAACGCTAGCCCTAAACCTAACCCTAAACCTAACCCTAACATTATCCATAACCCTAACCCGAACCGTAACCTAACCCTAATTCTAACACTAACCGTAACCCTAACCCTAGACCTAACCCTAAACCTAACACTAACCCTAATCCTAACCCTAATCCTAACTCTAACCCAAACCGTAACCCTAACCCTAAACCTAACCCTAACCCTAGCCCTAACCCGAGCCCTAGCCCTGACACTAACCCTAACCCTAACCCTAATCCTAAACCTAATCCTAAACCTAGCCCTAACCCTGACCCTAACCCTAACCTGAACCCTAACACTAAGCCGAGCCCTAGCACTAGCCGTAGCCCAAACCTAAATCTAACCCTAACCCTAAACCTAATCATAGCCCTAACCCTAACCCTAATCCTAAGCCTAGCCCTAACCCTAACACTACCCCTAACACTAATCCTTACCCTAACTCTAACCCTAACCCTAACCCTAAACCTAACCCTAACGCTAAACCTAAACCTAGCCCTAAAGCTAGCCCTAACCCTAACCCTAATTCTAACACTAACCGTAACCCTAACCCTAGACCTAACCCTAAACCTAACACTAACCCTAATCCTAACCCTAATCCTAACTCTAACCCAAACCGTAACCCTAACCCTAAACCTAACCCTAACCCTAGCCCTAACCCGAGCCCTAGCCCTGACACTAACCCTAACCCTAACCCTAACCCTACCCCTAACCCTAACCCTAACCCTAGCCCTAACTCTAACACTATCACTAAACCTAACCCTAACCCTAACCCTAACCCGAACACTAACCCTAGCCCTGAACCTAACCTAAACCTAACATTGCCCAAATCATAACACTAACCCTAACCCTAACCCGAATCCTAAACCGAACCCTAACTCTAACACTAACCATAGCCCTAACCCTAATCCTAACACTAGCCCTAACCCTAGCCCTAACCCTAACCCTAATCCTAAGCCTAGCCCTAACCCGAACACTACCCCTAACACTAATCCTTACCCTAACTCTAACCCTAACCCTAACCCTAATCCTAGCCCAAACCCTAACCCTAACCCTAGCCCTAACCTTAACCCTAGCCCTAGCCCTAGCCCAAGCCCGAACCCTAATGCTAGCCCTAACCCTAACACTAACCCTAATCCTAACCCTAACACTAACCCTAGTGCTAGCACTAGCCCTAGCCCTAACCCTAACCCTAACACTAACGCTAACCCTAGCCCTAACCCAAGCCCTAACCCTAACCCTAACCCTAGCCCTAACACTAAACCAAACCCTAATCCTAAGCCTAACCCTAAACCTAACACTAACCCTAACCCTAGCCCTAATCCTAACCCTAACCTTAACCCTAAACCTAATCCGAGCCGTAACCCTAAACCTAACACTAACCCTGGCCCTAACCCGAAACCTAACCCAAACCCTAACCCATACCCTAACCCTAATCCCAGCCCTAACCCTAACCCTAATCCTAACCCTAACCCTAACCGTAGCCCTAGCTCGAGCTCTAACCTTAACCCTAACCCAACCCCAACCCTAACCCTAACCCTCGCCCTAGCACTAGACCCAACCCTAAACCTAAACCTAACCCGAACTCTAAACCAAACCCGAACCCTAACCCAATCCCAAACCCTAACTCAAACACTAACCCTAGCCCTGAACCTAACCTAAAACTAACATTGCCTTAATCCTAACATAACCCGAACCCTAACCCTAACGCTAATCCTAAACCTAATCCTAAACCGAGCCCTAACCCTGTCCGTAACCCTAACCTGAACCCTAACACTAAGCCGAGCCCTAGCACTAGCCGTAGCCCAAACCTAAATCTAACCCTAACCCTAAACCTAATCATAGCCCTAACCCTAACCCTAATCCTAAGCCTAGCCCTAACCCGAACACTACCCCTAACACTAATCCTTACCCTAACTCTAACCCTAACCCTAACCCTAATCCTAGCCCTAACCCTAACCCTAACCCTAGCCCTAACCTTAACCCTAGCCCTAGCCCTAGCCCAAGCCCGAACCCTAATGCTAGCCCTAACCCTAATCCTAACCCTAATGATAACCCTAACCCTAAATCTAACCCTAGTCCTAACACTAACACTAACCCTAACCCCAACCCTAACCCTAATCCTAACCCTAACACTAACCCTAATCCTAACCCTAACACTAACCCTAGTGCTAGCACTAGCCCTAGCCCTAACCCTAACCCTAACCCTAACGCTAACCCTAGCCCTAACCCTAGCCCTAACACTAAACCAAACCCTAATCCTAAGCCTAACACTAAACCTAACACTAACCCTAACCCTAGCCCTAATCCTAACCCTAAACCTAACCCTAAACCTAATCCGAGCCGTAACCCTAAACCTAAAACTAACCCTGGCCCTAACCCTAAACCTAACCCTAACCCTAACCCATACCCTAACCCTAATCCCAGCCCTAACCCTAACCCTAATCCTAACCCTAACCCTAACCCTAGCCCTAGCTCGAGCTCTAGCCTTAACCCTAACCCAACCCCAACCCTAACCCTAACCCTCGCCCTAGCACTAGACCCAACCCTAAACCTAACCCTAACCCTACCCCTAAACCTAGCCCTAACCTCAAACCTAACCGTAACCGTAACACTAACCCTAACCCTAACTCTAACACTAACCCTAACCCTAACTCTAACCCTAAGCCTAACCCGAAACCTAATCCTAACCCTAACCCTAGCCCTAAACCTACCCCTAACCTCAAACCTAACCCTAACCGTAACACTAACCCTAACCCTAATCCTAAACCTAACCCGAACCCTAACCCTAACCCAAACACTAACGCTAGCCCTAACCCTAACCCTAAACCTAACCCTAACATTATCCATAACCCTAACCCGAACCGTAACCTAACCCTAATTCTAACACTAACCGTAACCCTAACCCTAGACCTAACCCTAACCCTAACCCTAACCCTAACCCTAACCCTAACCCTAACCCTAACCCTAACCCTAACCCTAACACTAACCCTAGCCCTAACCCTAACACTAACCCTAATCCTAACCCTAACACAAACCCTAGTGCTAGCACTAGCCCTAGACCTAACCCTAACCCTAATCCTAGCCCTAACCCTAACCCTAACCATAATCCTAGCCCTAACCCTAAACCTAACCCTAACCCTAACCCTAGCCCTAATCCTAACACTAACCCTAACCCTAACCCCAAACCTAAATCTAATCCTAACCCTAGACCTAACCTTAACCCTAACCCTAACCCTAACCCTAGCCCTAACACTAACCCTAACCCGAACCCTAACCCTCGCCCTAACTCTAACCCTAACCATAACCCTAACCCGAATCCTAAACCTAACCCGAACCCTAACCCTAACCCAAACACTAACGCTAGCCCTAACCCTAACCCTAAACCTAACCCTAACATTATCCATAACCCTAACCCGAACCGTAACCTAACCCTAATTCTAACACTAACCGTAACCCTAACCCTAGACCTAACCCTAACCCTAACCCTAACCCTAACCCTAACCCTAACCCTAACCCTAACCCTAACCCTAACCCTAACCCTAACACTAACCCTAGCCCTAACCCTAACACTAACCCTAATCCTAACCCTAACACAAACCCTAGTGCTAGCACTAGCCCTAGCCCTAATCCTAACCCTAGCCCTAACACTAGCCCTAACCCTAATCCTAGCCCTAACCCTAAACCTAACCCTAAACCTAACCTTAGCCCTAATCCTAACACTAACCCTAACCCTAACCCAAAACCTAAATCTAATCCTAAACCTAGCCCTAGCCCTAACCTTAACCCTAACCCTAACCCTAACCCGAGCCCTAACACTAACCCTAACTCTAACCCTAACCCTAACCCTAACCCTAACCCTAACCTAAAACTAACCATATCCCTAGCACTAGCCCTAGCCGTAAGCCTAATACTAACCCTAACCCTAACCCTAACCCTAACCCTAATCCTAGCCCTAACCCTAACCCTAAACATAACCCTAACACTAACCCTAGCCCTAGCCCTAGCCCTAACGCTAACCCTAACCCTAACACTAGCCCTAACGCTAAACTTAACCCTAACCCTAGCCCTAAACCTAGCCCTAACCCTAACCCTAACCCTAACCTTAAACCTAATCCTAGCCCTAACCCTAACCCGAGCCCTAATCTTAACCTTAGCCCTAGACCTAACCCTAGCCCAAGCGCGAACACTAACGCTAGCCCTAACCCTAATCCTAACCCTAAAGATAACCCAAACCTTAAATCTAACCCTAGCCCTAACACTAAACGTAACCCTAACCCTAATCCTAAACCTAACTCTAACCCTAACCCTAACCCTAACCCTAGTCCTAACCTAAAACCTAACCCCAAGCCTTATCCTAACACTGGCACTAAAGCTAGCCTTATCCCTGACCCTAACCGTAAAACTATCCCTAACCCTAACCCAAACCCTAACCCTATCCTAACCCTAACACTACCCCTAACACTAGCCCTAGCCCGAACACTAAACCTAACCCAAACGCTAACCCTAACCCTAATCCTAACCCTAACCCTAACCCTAACCCTAGCCCGAGCCCTAACCATAGCCCTAACCCTGAAACTAACCCTAACCCTAAACCTAACCCTAACTCTAAACCAAACCCTAACCCTAACCCAATCCCAAACCCTAACTCAAACACTAACCCTAGCCCTGAACCTAACCTAAAACTAAAATTGCCCTAATCCTAACACTAACCCGAACCGTAACCCTAACCCTAATCCTAAACCTAATCCTAAACCTAGCCCTAACCCTGACCCTAACCCTAACCTGAACCCTAACACTAAGCCGAGCCCTAGCACTAGCCGTAGCCCAAACCTAAATCTAACCTAACCCTAAACCTAATCATAGCCCTAACCCTAACCCTAACCCTAAACCTAATCCGAGCCGTAACCCTAAACCTAACACTAACCCTGGCCCTAACCCTAAACCTAACCCAAACCCTAACCCATACCCTAACCCTAATCCCAGCCCTAACCCTAACCCTAATCCTAACCCTAACCCTAACCGTAGCCCTAGCTCGAGCTCTAACCTTAACCCTAACCCAACCCCAACCCTAACCCTAACCCTCGCCCTAGCACTAGACCCAACCCTAAACCTAAACCTAACCCGAACTCTAAACCAAACCCTAACCCTAACCCAATCCCAAACCCTAACTCAAACACTAACCCTAGCCCTGAACCTAACCTAAAACTAACATTGCCTTAATCCTAACATAACCCGAACCCTAACCCTAACACTAATCCTAAACCTAATCCTAAACCGAGCCCTAACCCTGTCCGTAACCCTAACCTGAACCCGAACACTAAGCCGAGCCCTAGCACTAGCCGTAGCCCAAACCTAAATCTAACCCTAACCCTAAACCTAATCATAGCCCTAACCCTAACCCTAATCCTAAGCCTAGCCCTAACCCGAACACTACCCCTAACACTAATCCTTACCCTAACTCTAACCCTAACCCTAACCCTAATCCTAGCCCTAACCCTAACCCTAACCCTAGCCCTAACCTTAACCCTAGCCCTAGCCCTAGCCCAAGCCCGAACCCTAATGCTAGCCCTAACCCTAATCCTAACCCTAACACCAACCCTAATCCTAACCCTAACACTAATCCTAGTGCTAGCACTAGCCCTAGCCCTAACCCTAACCCTAACCCTAACGCTAACCCTAGCCCTAACCCTAGCCCTAACACTAAACCAAACCCTAATCCTAAGCCTAACACTAAACCTAACACTAACCCTAACCCTAGCCCTAATCCTAACCCTAAACCTAACCCTAAACCTAATCCGAGCCGTAACCCTAAACCTAAAACTAACCCTGGCCCTAACCCTAAACCTAACCCTAACCCTAACCCATACCCTAACCCTAATCCCAGCCCTAACCCTAACCCTAATCCTAACCCTAACCCTAACCCTAGCCCTAGCTCGAGCTCTAGCCTTAACCCTAACCCAACCCCAACCCTAACCCTAACCCTCGCCCTAGCACTAGACCCAACCCTAAACCTAACCCAAACCCTACCCCTAAACCTAGCCCTACCCTCAAACCTAACCGTAACCGTAACATTAACCCTAACCCTAACTCTAACACTAACCCTAACCCTAACTCCAACCATAAGCCTAACCCGAAACCTAATCCTAACCCTAACCCTAGCCCTAAACCTACCCCTAACCTCAAACCTAACCCTAACCGTAACACTAACCCTAACCCTAATCCTAAACCTAACCCGAACCCTAACCCTAACCCAAACACTAACGCTAGCCCTAACCCTAACCCTAAACCTAACCCTAACATTATCCATAACCCTAACCCGAACCGTAACCTAACCCTAATTCTAACACTAACCGTAACCCTAACCCTAGACCTAACCCTAAACCTAACACTAACCCTAATCCTAACCCTAATCCTAACTCTAACCCAAACCGTAACCCTAACCCTAAACCTAACCCTAACCCTAGCCCTAACCCGAGCCCTAGCCCTGACACTAACCCTAACCCTAACCCTAATCCTAAACCTAATCCTAAACCTAGCCCTAACCCTGACCCTAACCCTAACCTGAACCCTAACACTAAGCCGAGCCCTAGCACTAGCCGTAGCCCAAACCTAAATCTAACCCTAACCCTAAACCTAATCATAGCCCTAACCCTAACCCTAATCCGAAGCCTAGCCCTAACCCTAACACTACCCCTAACACTAATCCTTACCCTAACTCTAACCCTAACCCTAACCCTAAACCTAACCCTAACGCTAAACCTAACCCTAGCCCTAAAGCTAGCCCTAACCCTAACCCTAACCCTAATTCTAACACTAACCGTAACCCTAACCCTAGACCTAACCCTAAACCTAACACTAACCCTAATCCTAACCCTAATCCTAACTCTAACCCAAACCGTAACCCTAACCCTAAACCTAACCCTAACCCTAGCCCTAACCCGAGCCCTAGCCCTGACACTAACCCTAACCCTAACCCTAACCCTACCCCTAACCCTAACCCTAACCCTAGCCCTAACTCTAACACTATCACTAAACCTAACCCTAACCCTAACCCTAACCCGAACAGTAACCCTAGCCCTGAACCTAACCTAAACCTAACATTGCCCAAATCATAACACTAACCCTAACCCTAACCCGAATCCTAAACCGAACCCTAACTCTAACACTAACCATAGCCCTAATCCTAATCCTAACACTAGCCCTAACCCTAGCCCTAACCCTAACCCTAATCCTAAGCCTAGCCCTAACCCGAACACTACCCCTAACACTAATCCTTACCCTAACTCTAACCCTAACCCTAACCCTAATCCTAGCCCTAACCCTAACCCTAACCCTAGCCCTAACCTTAACCCTAGCCCTAGCCCTAGCCCAAGCCCGAACCCTAATGCTAGCCCTAACCCTAATCCTAACCCTAACACTAACCCTAATCCTAACCCTAACACTAATCCTAGTGCTAGCACTAGCCCTAGCCCTAACCCTAACCCTAACCCTAACGCTAACCCTAGCCCTAACCCTAGCCCTAACACTAAACCAAACCCTAATCCTAAGCCTAACACTAAACCTAACACTAACTCTAACCCTAGCCCTAATCCTAACCCTAAACCTAACCCTAAACCTAATCCGAGCCGTAACCCTAAACCTAAAACTAACCCTGGCCCTAACCCTAAACCTAACCCTAACCCTAACCCATACCCTAACCCTAATCCCAGCCCTAACCCTAACCCTAATCCTAACCCTAACCCTAACCCTAGCCCTAGCTCGAGCTCTAGCCTTAACCCTAACCCAACCCCAACCCTAACCCTAACCCTCGCCCTAGCACTAGACCCAACCCTAAACCTAACCCTAACCATACCCCTAAACCTAGCCCTACCCTCAAACCTAACCGTAACCGTAACACTAACCCTAACCCTAACTCTAACACTAACCCTAACCCTAACTCTAACCCTAAGCCTAACCCGAAACCTAATCCTAACCCTAACCCTAGCCGTAAACCTACCCCTAACCTCAAACCTAACCCTAACCGTAACACTAACCCTAACCCTAATCCTAAACCTAACCCGAACCCTAACCCTAACCCAAACACTAACGTTAGCCCTAACCCTAACCCTAAACCTAACCCTAACATTATCCATAACCCTAACCCGAACCGTAACCTAACCCTAATTCTAACACTAACCGTAACCCTAACCCTAGACCTAACCCTAACCCTAACCCTAACCCTAACCCGAACCCTAACCCTAACCGTAACCCTAACCCTAACCCTAACCCTAACACTAACCCTAGCCCTAACCCTAACACTAACCCTAATCCTAACCCTAACACAAACCCTAGTGCTAGCACTAGCCCTAGCCCTAACCCTAACCCTAATCCTAGCCCTAACCCTAACCCTAACCATAATCCTAGCCCTAACCCTAAACTTAACCCTAACCCTAACCCTAGCCCTAATCCTAACACTAACCCTAACCCTAACCCCAAACCTAAATCTAATCCTAACCCTAGACCTAACCTTAACCCTAACCCTAACCCTAACCCTAGCCCTAACACTAACCCTAACCCGAACCCTAACCCTCGCCCTAACTCTAACCCTAACCATAACCCTAACCCTATTCCTAAACCTAAAACAAACCCTAGCCCTTGCACTAGCCCTAGCCGTAAGCCTAATACTAACCCTAACAATAACCCTAACCCTAACCCTAATTCTAGACCTAACCCTAACCCGAAACCTAATCCTAACACTAACCATAGCCCTAGCCCTAGCCCTAACCCTAACCCGAACTATAACACTAGCCCTAAAGCTAAACCTAACCCTAACCCTAGCCTTAAACCTAGCCCTAACCCTAACCCTAACCATAAACCTAATCCTAGCCCTAACCCTAACCCTAGCCCTAATCTTAACCCTAGCCCTAGACCTAACCCTAGCCCAAGTCCGAACCCTAACGCTAGCCCTAACCCTAATCCTAACCCTAAAGATAACCCTAACCCTAAATCTAACCCTAGCCCTAACACTAACCCTCACCCTAACCCTAACCCTAACCCTAACCTAAACCCTAACCCTAACCCTAACCCTAATCCTAACACTGACACTAAAGCTAGCCTTATCCCTAACCCTAACCGTAAAACTATCCCTAACCCTAACCCAAACCCTAACCCTAACCCTAATCCTAACCCTAACCCTAACCCTAGCCCGAGCCCTAACCATAGCCCTAACCCTGAACCTAACCCTAACCCTAAACCTAACCCTAACTCTAAACCAAACCCTAACCCTAACCCAATCCCAAACCCTAACTCAAACACTAACCCTAGCCCTGAACCTAACCTAAAACTAAAATTGCCCATTCCTAACACGAACCCGAACCGTAACCCTAACCCTAATCCTAAATCTAATCCTAAACCTAGCCCTAACCCTGACCCTAACCCTAACCTGAACCTTAACACTAAGCCGAGCCCTAGCACTAGCCGTAGCCCAAACCTAAATCTAACCCTAACCCTAAACCTAATCATAGCCCTAACCCTAACCCTAATCCTAAGCCTAGCCCTAACCCGAACACTACCCCTAACACTAATCCTTACCCTAACTCTAACCCTAACCCTAACCCTAATCCTAGCCCTAACTCTAACCCTAACGCTAGCCCTAACCTTAACCCTAGCCCTAGCCCTAGCCCAAGCCCAGACCCTAATGCTAGCCCTAACCCTAATCCTAACCCTAATGATAACCCTAACCCTAAATCTAACCCGAGCCCTAACACTAACCCTAACCCTAAACCCAACCCGAACCCTAATCCTAACCCTAACACTAACCCTAATCCTAAACCTAACACTAACCCTAGTGCTAGCACTAGCCCTAGCCCTAACCATAACCCTAACCCTAACGCTAACCCTAGCCCTAACCCAAGTCCTAACACTAAACCAAACCCTAATCCTAAGCCTAACACTAAACCTAACACTAACCCTAACCCTAGCCCTAATCCCAACCCTAACCCTAAGCCTAGCCCTAGCTCGAGCTCTAGCCTTAACCCTAACCCAACCCCAACCCTAACTCTAACCCTCGCCCTAGCACTAGACCCAACCCTAAACCTAACCCTAACCCTACCCCTAAACCTAGCCCTAACCTCAAACCTAACCCTAACCGTAACACTAACCCTAACCCTAACCCTAATCCTAAACCTAACCCGAACCCTAACCCTAACCCAAACACTAACGCTAGCCCTAACCCTAATCCTAAACCTAACCCTAACATTATCCATAACCCTAACCCGAACCCTAACCTAACCCTAATTCTAACACTAACCGTAACCCAAACCCTAGACCTAACCCGAAACCTAACACTAACCCGAATCCTAACCATAATCCTAACTCTAACCCAAACCGTAACCCTAACCCTAAACCTAACCCTAACCCAAGCCCTAACCCGCGCCCTAGCCCTGACACTAACCCTAACCCTAACCCTACCCCTAACCCTAACCCTAACCCTAGCCCTAACTCTAACACTATCACTAAACCTAACCCTAACCCTCACCCTAACATGAACACTAACCCTAGCCCTGAACCTAACCTAAACTTAACATTGCCCAAATCATAACACTAACCCTAACCCTAACCCTAATCCTAAACCGAACCCGAACTCTAACACTAACCATAGCCCTAACCCTAACCCTAACCCTAACCCTAACCCTAACCCTAACCCTAACCCTAACCCTAACCCTAACCCTAACCCTAACCTAACACTAACCCGAATCCTAACCATAATCCTAACTCTAACCCAAACCGTAACCCTAACCCTAAACCTAACCCTAACCCAAGCCCTAACCCGAGCCCTAGCCCTGACACTAACCCTAACCCTAACCCTACCCCTAACCCTAACCCTAACCCTAGCCCTAACTCTAACACTATCACTAAACCTAACCCTAACCCTAACCCTAACATGAACACTAACCCTAGCCCTGAACCTAACCTAAACCTAACATTGCCCAAATCATAACACGAACCCTAACCCTAACCCTAATCCTAAACCAAACCCGAACTCTAACACTAACCATAGCCCTAACCCTAATCCTAACCCTAGCCCTAACACTAGCCCT
This sequence comes from Pristiophorus japonicus, assembly GCF_044704955.1. Lineage (NCBI taxonomy): Eukaryota > Metazoa > Chordata > Chondrichthyes > Pristiophoridae > Pristiophorus > Pristiophorus japonicus. The sequence goes on from NC_091978.1 coordinate 299,023,304, forward strand.
AACCCTAATCCTAGCCCTAACCCTAAACCTAACCCTAAACCTAACCTTAGCCCTAATCCTAACACTAACCCTAACCCGAACCCAAAACCTAAATCTAATCCTAAACCGAGCCCTAGCCCTAACCTTAACCCTAACCCTAACCCTAACCCTAGCCCTAACACTAACCCTAACCCTAACCCTAACCCTAACCCTAACCTAAAACTAACCATATCCCTAGCACTAGCCCTAGCCGTAAGCCTAATACTAACCCTAACCCTAACCCTAACCCTAACCCTAATCCTAGCCCTAACCCTAACCCTAAACATAACCCTAACACTAACCCTAGCCCTAGCCCTAGCCCTAACGCTAACCCTAACCCTAACACTAGCCCTAACGCTAAACTTAACCCTAACCCTAGCCCTAAACCTAGCCCTAACCCTAACCCAACCCTAACCTTAAACCTAATCCTAGCCCTAACCCTAACACGAGCCCTAATCTTAACCTTAGCCCTAGACCTAACCCTAGCCCAAGCGCGAACACTAACGCTAGCCCTAACCCTAATCCTAACCCTAAAGATAACCCAAACCTTAAATCTAACCCTAGCCCTAACACTAAACGTAACCCTAACCCTAACCCTAAACCTAACCCTAACCCTAACCCTAACCCTAACCCTAGTCCTAACCTAAAACCTAACCCCAAGCCTTATCCTAACACTGGCACTAAAGCTAGCCTTATCCCTGACCCTAACCGTAAAACTATCCCTAACCCTAACCCAAACCCTAACCCTATCCTAACCCTAACACTACCCCTAACACTAGCCCTAGCCCGAACACTAAACCTAACCCAAACACTAACCCTAACCCTAATCCTAACCCTAACCCTAACCCTAACCCTAGCCCGAGCCCTAACCATAGCCCTAACCCTGAAACTAACCCTAACCCTAAACCTAACCCTAACTCTAAACCAAACCCTAACCCTAACCCAATCCCAAACCCTAACTCAAACACTAACCCTAGCCCTGAACCTAACCTAAAACTAAAATTGCCCTAATCCTAACACTAACCCGAACCGTAACCCTAACCCTAATCCTAAACCTAATCCTAAACCTAGCCCTAACCCTGACCCTAACCCTAACCTGAACCCTAACACTAAGCCGAGCCCTAGCACTAGCCGTAGCCCAAACCTAAATCTAACCTAACCCTAAACCTAATCATAGCCCTAACCCTAACCCTAACCCTAAACCTAATCCGAGCCGTAACCCTAAACCTAACACTAACCCTGGCCCTAACCCTAAACCTAACCCAAACCCTAACCCATACCCTAACCCTAATCCCAGCCCTAACCCTAACCCTAATCCTAACCCTAACCCTAACCGTAGCCCTAGCTCGAGCTCTAACCTTAACCCTAACCCAACCCCAACCCTAACCCTAACCCTCGCCCTAGCACTAGACCCAACCCTAAACCTAAACCTAACCCGAACTCTAAACCAAACCCTAACCCTAACCCAATCCCAAACCCTAACTCAAACACTAACCCTAGCCCTGAACCTAACCTAAAACTAACATTGCCTTAATCCTAACATAACCCGAACCCTAACCCTAACCCTAATCCTAAACCTAATCCTAAACCGAGCCCTAACCCTGTCCGTAACCCTAACCTGAACCCGAACACTAAGCCGAGCCCTAGCACTAGCCGTAGCCCAAACCTAAATCTAACCCTAACCCTAAACCTAATCATAGCCCTAACCCTATCCCTAATCCTAAGCCTAGCCCTAACCCGAACACTACCCCTAACACTAATCCTTACCCTAACTCTAACCCTAACCCTAACCCTAATCCTAGCCCTAACCCTAACCCTAACCCTAGCCCTAACCTTAACCCTAGCCCTAGCCCTAGCCCAAGCCCGAACCCTAATGCTAGCCCTAACCCTAATCCTAACCCTAACACTAACCCTAATCCTAACCCTAACACTAATCCTAGTGCTAGCACTAGCCCTAGCCCTAACCCTAACCCTAACCCTAACGCTAACCCTAGCCCTAACCCTAGCCCTAACACTAAACCAAACCCTAATCCAAAGCCTAACACTAAACCTAACACTAACCCTAACCCTAGCCCTAATCCTAACCCTAAACCTAACCCTAAACCTAATCCGAGCCGCAACCCTAAACCTAAAACTAACCCTGGCCCTAACCCTAAACCTAACCCTAACCCTAACCCATACCCTAACCCTAATCCCAGCCCTAACCCTAACCCTAATCCTAACCCTAACCCTAACCCTAGCCCTAGCTCGAGCTCTAGCCTTAACCCTAACCCAACCCCAACCCTAACCCTAACCCTCGCCCTAGCACTAGACCCAACCCTAAACCTAACCCTAACCCTACCCCTAAACCTAGCCCTACCCTCAAACCTAACCGTAACCGTAACACTAACCCTAACCCTAACTCTAACACTAACCCTAACCCTAACTCTAACCCTAAGCCTAACCCGAAACCTAATCCTAACCCTAACCCTAGCCCTAAACCTACCCCTAACCTCAAACCTAACCCTAACCGTAACACTAACCCTAACCCTAATCCTAAACCTAACCCGAACCCTAACCCTAACCCAAACACTAACGCTAGCCCTAACCCTAACCCTAAACCTAACCCTAACATTATCCATAACCCTAACCCGAACCGTAACCTAACCCTAATTCTAACACTAACCGTAACCCTAACCCTAGACCTAACCCTAAACCTAACACTAACCCTAATCCTAACCCTAATCCTAACTCTAACCCAAACCGTAACCCTAACCCTAAACCTAACCCTAACCCTAGCCCTAACCCGAGCCCTAGCCCTGACACTAACCCTAACCCTAACCCTAATCCTAAACCTAATCCTAAACCTAGCCCTAACCCTGACCCTAACCCTAACCTGAACCCTAACACTAAGCCGAGCCCTAGCACTAGCCGTAGCCCAAACCTAAATCTAACCCTAACCCTAAACCTAATCATAGCCCTAACCCTAACCCTAATCCGAAGCCTAGCCCTAACCCTAACACTACCCCTAACACTAATCCTTACCCTAACTCTAACCCTAACCCTAACCCTAAACCTAACCCTAACGCTAAACCTAACCCTAGCCCTAAAGCTAGCCCTAACCCTAACCCTAACACTAATTCTAACACTAACCGTAACCCTAACCCTAGACCTAACCCTAATCCTAACTCTAACCCAAACCGTAACCCTAACCCTAAACCTAACCCTAACCCTAGCCCTAACCCGAGCCCTAGCCCTGACACTAACCCTAACCCTAACCCTACCCCTAACCCAAACCCTAACGCTATCCTAACCCTAACCCTACCCCTAACACTAGCCCTAGCCCGAACACTAAACCTAACCCAAACACTAACCCTAACCCTAATCCTAACCCTAACCCTTACCCTAACCCTAGCCCGAGCCCTAACCATAGCCCTAGCCCTGAACCTAACCCTAACCCTAAACCTAACCCTAACTCTAAACCAAACCCTAACCCTAACCCAATCCCAAACCCTAACTCAAACACTAACCCTAGCCCTGACCCTAACCTAAACATAACATTGCCCTAATCCTAACACTAAACCGAACCCTAACCCTAACCCTAATCCTAAACCTAATCCTAAACCTAGCCCTAACCCTGACCCTAGCCCTAACCTTAACCCTAGCCCTAGCCCTAGCCCAAGCCCGAACCCTAATGCTAGCCCTAACCCGAATCCTAACCCTAATGATAACCCTAACCCTAAATCTAACCCGAGCCCTAACACTAACCCTAAACCTAACCCCAACCCTAACCCTAATCCTAACCCTAACACTAACCCTAATCCTAACCCTAACACTAACCCTAGTGCTAGCACTAGCCCTAGCCCTAACCCTAACCCTAACACTAACGCTAACCCTAGCCCTAACCCAAGCCCTAACCCTAACCCTAACCCTAGCCCTAACACTAAACCAAACCCTAATCCTAAGCCTAACCCTAAACCTAACACTAACCCTAACCCTAGCCCTAATCCTAACCCTAACACTAACCCTAATCCTAATCCGAGCCGTAACCCTAAACCTAACACTAACCCTGGCCCTAACCCTAAACCTAACCCAAACCCTAACCCATACCCTAACCCTAATCCCAGCCCTAAACCTAACCCTAATCCTAACCCTAACCCTAACCGTAGCCCTAGCTCGAGCTCTAACCTTAACCCTAACCCAACCCCAACCCTAACCCTAACCCTCGCCCTAGCACTAGACCCAACCCTAAACCTAAACCTAACCCGAACTCTAAACCAAACCCTAACCCTAACCCAATCCCAAACCCTAACTCAAACACTAACCCTAGCCCTGAACCTAACCTAAAACTAACATTGCCTTAATCCTAACATAACCCGAACCCTAACCCTAACCCTAATCCTAAACCTAATCCTAAACCGAGCCCTAACCCTGTCCGTAACCCTAACCTGAACCCTAACACTAAGCCGAGCCCTAGCACTAGCCGTAGCCCAAACCTAAATCTAACCCTAACCCTAAACCTAATCATAGCCCTAACCCTAACCCTAATCCTAAGCCTAGCCCTAACCCGAACACTACCCCTAACACTAATCCTTACCCTAACTCTAACCCTAACCCTAACCCTAATCCAAGCCCTAACCCTAACCCTAACCCTAGCCCTAACCTTAACCCTAGCCCTAGCCCTAGCCCAAGCCCGAACCCTAATGCTAGCCCTAACCCTAATCCTAACCCTAATGATAACCCTAACCCTAAATCTAACCCTAGCCCTAACACTAACCCTAACCCTAACCCCAACCCTAACCCTAATCCTAACCCTAACACTAACCCTAATCCTAACCCTAACACTAACCCTAGTGCTAGCACTAGCCCTAGCCCTAACCCTAACCCCAACCCTAACGCTAACCCTAGCCCTAACCCTAGCCCTAACACTAAACCAAACCCTAATCCTAAGCCTAACACTAAACCTAACACTAACCCTAACCCTAGCCCTAATCCTAACCCTAAACCTAACCCTAAACCTAATCCGAGCCGTAACCCTAAACCTAAAACTAACCCTGGCCCTAACCCTAAACCTAATCCAAGCCCTAACCCTAACCCTAACCCTAGCCCTAACCCTAACCCTAACCCTAACCCTAACCCTAACCCTAACCCTAACCCTAACCCTAACCCTAACCCTAACCCATACCCTAACCCTAATCCCAGCCCTAACCCTAACCCTAATCCTAACCCTAACCCTAACCCTAGCCCTAGCTCGAGCTCTAGCCTTAACCCTAACCCAACCCCAACCCTAACCCTAACCCTCGCCCTAGCACTAGACCCAACCCTAAACCTAACCCTAACCCTACCCCTAAACCTAGCCCTAACCTCAAACCTAACCGTAACCGTAACACTAACCCTAACCCTAACTCTAACACTAACCCTAACCCTAACTCTAACCCTAAGCCTAACCCGAAACCTAATCCTAACCCTAACCCTAGCCCTAAACCTACCCCTAACCTCAAACCTAACCCTAACCGTAACACTAACCCTAACCCTAATCCTAAACCTAACCCGAACCCTAACCCTAACACAAACACTAACGCTAGCCCTAACCCTAACCCTAAACCTAACCCTAACATTATCCATAACCCTAACCCGAACCGTAACCTAACCCTAATTCTAACACTAACCGTAACCCTAACCCTAGACCTAACCCTAAACCTAACACTAACCCTAATCCTAACCCTAATCCTAACTCTAACCCAAACCGTAACCCTAACCCTAAACCTAACCCTAACCCTAGCCCTAACCCGAGCCCTAGCCCTGACACTAACCCTAACCCTAACCCTAATCCTAAACCTAATCCTAAACCTAGCCCTAACCCTGACCCTAACCCTAACCTGAACCCTAACACTAAGCCGAGCCCTAGCACTAGCCGTAGCCCAAACCTAAATCTAACCCTAACCCTAAACCTAATCATAGCCCTAACCCTAACCCTAATCCGAAGCCTAGCCCTAACCCTAACACTACCCCTAACACTAATCCTTACCCTAACTCTAACCCTAACCCTAACCCTAAACCTAACCCTAACGTTAAACCTAACCCTAGCCCTAAAGCTAGCCCTAACCCTAACCCTAACCCTAATTCTAACACTAACCGTAACCCTAACCCTAGACCTAACCCTAAACCTAACACTAACCCTAATCCTAACCCTAATCCTAACTCTAACCCAAACCGTAACCCTAACCCTAAACCTAACCCTAACCCTAGCCCTAACCCGAGCCCTAGCCCTGACACTAACCCTAACCCTAACCCTAACCCTACCCCTAACCCTAACCCTAACCCTAGCCCTAACTCTAACACTATCACTAAACCTAACCCTAACCCTAACCCTAACCCGAACACTAACCCTAGCCCTGAACCTAACCTAAACCTAACATTGCCCAAATCATAACACTAACCCTAACCCTAACCCGAATCCTAAACCGAACCCTAACTCTAACACTAACCATAGCCCTAACCCTAATCCTAACACTAGCCCTAACCCTAGCCCTAACCCTAACCCTAATCCTAAGCCTAGCCCTAACCCGAACACTACCCCTAACACTAATCCTTACCCTAACTCTAACCCTAACCCTAACCCTAATCCTAGCCCTAACCCTAACCCTAACCCTAGCCCTAACCTTAACCCTAGCCCTAGCCCTAGCCCAAGCCCGAACCCTAATGCTAGCCCTAACCCTAATCCTAACCCTAATGATAACCCTAACCCTAACCCTAACCCTAACCCTAACCCTAACCCTAACCCTAACCCTAACCCTAACCCTAACCCTAACCCTAACCCTAACCCTAACCCTAACCCTAACCCTAACCCTAACCCTAACCCTAACCCTAACACTAACCTTAACCCTAACCCCAACCCTAACCCTAATCCTAACCCTAACACTAACCCTAATCCTAACCCTAACACTAACCCTAGTGCTAGCACTAGCCCTAGCCCTAACCCTAACCCTAACACTAACGCTAACCCTAGCCCTAACCCAAGCCCTAACCCTAACCCTAACCCTAGCCCTAACACTAAACCAAACCCTAATCCTAAGCCTAACCCTAAACCTAACACTAACCCTAACCCGAGCCCTAATCCTAACCCTAACCCTAACCCTAAACCTAATCCGAGCCGTAACCCTAAACCTAACACTAACCCTGGCCGTAACCCTAAACCTAACCCAAACCCTAACCCATACCCTAACCCTAATCCCAGCCCTAACCCTAACCCTAATCCTAACCCTAACCCTAACCGTAGCCCTAGCTCGAGCTCTAACTTTAACCCTAACCCAACCCCAACCCTAACCCTAACCCTCGCCCTAGCACTAGACCCAACCCTAAACCTAAACCTAACCTGAACTCTAAACCAAACCCTAACCCTAACCCAATCCCAAACCCTAACTCAAACACTAACCCTAGCCCTGAACCTAACCTAAAACTAACATTGCCTTAATCCTAACATAACCCGAACCCTAACCCTAACCCTAATCCTAAACCTAATCCTAAACCGAGCCCTAACCCTGTCCGTAACCCTAACCTGAAACCGAACACTAAGCCGAGCCCTAGCACTAGCCGTAGCCCAAACCTAAATCTAACCCTAACCCTAAACCTAATCATAGCCCTAACCCTAACCCTAATCCTAAGCCTAGTCCTAACCCGAACACTACCCCTAACACTAACCCTAACCCTAACTCTAACACTAACCCTAACCCTAACTCTAACCCTAAGCCTAACCCGAAACCTAATCCTAACCCTAACCCTAGCCCTAAACCTACCCCTAACCTCAAACCTAACCCTAACAGTAACACTAACCCTAACCCTAATCCTAAACCTAACCCGAACCCTAACCCTAACCCAAACACTAACGCTAGCCCTAACCCTAACCCTAAACCTAACCCTAACATTATCCATAACCCTAACCCAAACCGTAACCTAACCCTAATTCTAACACTAACCGTAACCCTAACCCTAGACCTAACCCTAAACCTAACACTAACCCTAATCCTAACCCTAATCCTAACTCTAACCCAAACCGTAACCCTAACCCTAAACCTAACCCTAACCCTAGCCCTAACCCGAGCCCTAGCCCTGACACTAACCCTAACCCTAACCCTAACCCTAATCCTAAACCGAATCCTAAACCTAGCCCTAACCCTGACCCTAACCCTAACCTGAACCCTAACACTAAGCCGAGCCCTAGCACTAGCCGTAGCCCAAACCTAAATCTAACCCTAACCCTAAACCTAATCATAGCCCTAACCCTAACCCTAATCCTAAGCCTAGCCCTAACCCTAACACTACCCCTAACACTAATCCTTACCCTAACTCTAACCCTAACCCTAACCCTAAACCTAACCCTAACGCTAAACCTAACCCTAGCCCTAAAGCTAGCCCTAACCCTAACCCTAACCCTAATTCTAACACTAACCATAACCCTAACCCTAGACCTAACCCTAAACCTAACACTAACCCTAATCCTAACCCTAATCCTAACTCTAACCCAAACCGTAACCCTAACCCTAAACCTAACCCTAATCCTAGCCCTAACCCGAGCCCTAGCCCTGACACTAACCCTAACCCTAACCCTACCCCTAACCCTAACCCTAACCCTAGCCCTAACTCTAACACTATCACTAAACCTAACCCTAACCCTAACCCTAACCCGAACACTAACCCTAGCCCTGAACCTAACCTAAACCTAACATTGCCCAAATCATAACACTAACCCTAACCCTGACCCGAATCCTAAACAGAACCCTAACTCTAACACTAACCATAGCCCTAACCCTAATCCTAACACTAGCCCTAACCCTAGCCCTAACCCTAATCCTAGCCCTAACCCTAAACCTAACCCGAACCCTAACCCTAGCCATAATCCTAACATTATCCCTAACCCTAACCCTAAACCTAAATCTAATCCTAACCCTAGCCCTAGCCCTAATCTTCACCCTAACCCTAACCCTAACCCTAGCCCTAACACTAACCCTAACCCTAACCCTAACCCTCGCCCTAACTCTAACCCTAACACTAACCCTAACCCTAATCCTAAACCTAAAACTAACCCTAGCCCTAGCACTAGCCCTAGCCATAAGCCTGATACTAAACCTTACCCTAACCCTAACCCTAATCCTAGCCCTAACCCTAACCCTAAACCTAACCCTAACACTAACCCTAGCCCTAGCCCTAGCCCTAACCCTAACCCTAACCCTAAACCTAGCCCTAACGCTAACCCTAACCCTAAACCTAATCCTAACCCTCGCCCTAATCTTAACCCTCGCCCTTGACCTAACCCTAGCCCAAGCCCGAACCCTAACGCTAGCCCTAACCCTAATCCTAACCCTAAAGATAACCCAAACCCTAAATCTAACCCTAGCCCTAACACTAACCCTAACCCTAACCCTAAATCTAACCCTAACCCTAACCCTAACCCTAACCCTAACCCTAGCCCTAACCTAAACCCTAACCCTAACCTTAATCCTAACACTGGCACTAACGCTAGCCTTATCCCTAACCCTAACCGTAAAACTATCCCTAACCCTAACCCAAACCCTAACCCTATCCTAACCCTAACCCTACCCCTAACACTAGCCCTAGCCCGAACACTAAACCTAACCCAAACACTAACCCTAACCCTAATCCTAACCCTAACCCTTACCCTAACCCTAGCCCGAGCCCTAACAATAGCCCTAGCCCTGAACCTAACCCTAACCCTAAACCTAACCCTAACTCTAAACCAAACCCTAACCCTAACCCAATCCCAAACCCTAACTCAAACACTAACCCTAGCCCTGACCCTAACCTAAACATAACATTGCCCGAATCCTAACACTAAACCGAACCCTAACCCTAACCCTAATCCTAAACCTAATCCTAAACCTAGCCCTAACCCTGACCCTAACCCTAACCTGAACCCTAACACAAAGCCGAGCCCTAGCACTAGCCGTAGCCCAACCCTAAATCTAACCCTAACCCTAAACCTAATCATAGCCCTAACCCTAACCCTAATCCTAAGCCTAGCCCTAACCCTAACACTACCCCTAACACTAATCCTTACCCTAACCCTAACCCTAACCCTAACCCTAACCATAACCCTAACCCTAACCCTAACGCTAACCCTAACCCTAACCCTAACCCGAGTCCTAATGCTTACCCTTATCCTAACACTAAACCTAACCCTAACCCTATCACTAACCCTAACCCTAACATTGCCCTAATCCTAACACTAACCCAAGCCCTAACCCTAACAGTAGACCTAAACCTAACCCTAGCCCTAACACTAACCTAAATCTAACCCTAACCTTTTCCCTAACCCTAACCCAAACACTAACACTAACACTAAACCTAGCACTAGCACTAAAGCTAGCCCTAACCCTAACCCTAACCCTAACCCTAGACCTAACCCTAACCCTAACACTAACCCTAGCCCTAACCTTAACCCTAGCCCTAGCCCTAGCCCAAGCCCGAACCCTAATGCTAGCCCTAACCCTCATCCTAACCCAAATGATAACCCTAACCCTAAATCTAACCCTAGCCCTAACACTAACCCTAAACCTAACCCCAACCCTAACCCTAATCCTAACCCTAACACTAACCCTAATCCTAACCCTAACACTAACCCTAGTGCTAGCACTAGCCCTAGCCCTAACCCTAACCCTAACGCTAACCCTAGCCCGAACCCTAGCACTAACACTAAACCAAACCCTAATCCTAAGCCAAACCCTAAAACTAACACTAACCCTAACCCTAGTCCTAATCCTAACCCTAACCCTAACCCTAAACCTAATCCGAGCCGTAACCCTAAACCTAACACTAACCCTGGCCCTAACCCTAAACCTAACCCTAACCCTAACCCATACCGGAACCCTAATCCCAGCCATAACCCTAACCCTAATCCTAACCCTAACCCTAACCCTAGCCCTAGCTCGAGCTCTAACCTTAACCCTAACCCAACCCCAACCCTAACCCTAACCCTCGCCCTAGCACTAGACCCAACCCTAAACCTAACCCTAACCCTACCCCTAAACCTAGCCCTAACCTCAAACCTAACCGTAACCGTAACACTAACCCTAACCCTAACTCTAACACTAAACCTAACCCTAAACCTAACCCTAACCCTAGCCCTAACCCGAGCCCTAGCCCTGATCCTAACCCTAACCCTAACCCTAACCCGAACCCTAACCCTAACCCTAGCCCTAACTCTAACACTATCCCTAAACCTAACCCTAACCCTAACCCTAACCCGAACACTAACCCTAGCCCTGAACCTAACCTAAACCTAACATTGCCCAAATCATAACACTAACCCTAACCCTAACCCTAATCCTAAACCGAACCCTAACTCTAACACTAACCATAGCCCTAAACCTAATCCTAACCCTAGCCCTAACGCTAGCCCTAACCCTAATCCTAGCCCTAACCCTAAACCTAACCCTAACCCTAACCCTAGCCCTAATCCTAACACTAACCCTAACCCTAACCCTAAACCTAAATCTAATCCTAACCCTAGCCCTAGCCCGAACCTTAACCCTAACCCTAACCCTAAACCTAGCCCTAACACTAACCCTAACCCTAACCCTAACCCTTGCCCTAACTCTAACCCTAACATTAATCCTAACCCTAATCCTAAACCTAAAACTAACCCTAGCCCTAGCACTAGCCCTAGCCGTAAGCCTAATACTAACCCTAACCCTCACCCTAACCCTAATCCTAGCAGTAACCCTAACCCTAAACCTAACCCTAACACTAACCCGAGCCCTAGCCCTAGCCCTAACCCTAACCCTAACCTGAACACTAGCCCTAACGCTAAACCTAACCCTAACCCTAGCCCTAAACCTAGCCATAACCCTAATACTAACCCTAACCGTAAACCTAATCCTAGCCCTAACCCTAACCCTAGCCCTAATCTTAACCCTAGCCCTAGACCTAACCCTAGCCCAAGCCCGAACCCTAACACTAGCCCTAACCCTAATCCTAATCCTAAAGATAACCCAAACCCTAACCCTAACCCTAAACCTAGCCCTAACACTAACCCTAACCCTAACCCTTACCCTCGCCCTAACTCTAACCCTAACATTAACCCTAACCCTAATCCTAAACCTAAAACTAACCCTGGCCCTAGCACTAGCCCTAGCCGTAAGCCTAATACTAACCCTAACCCTAACCCTAATCCTAGCAGTAACCCTAACCCTAAACCTAACCCTAACACTAACCCAAGCCCTAGCCCCAGCCCTACCCCTAACCCTAACCTGAACACTAGCCCTAACGCTAAACCTAACCCTAACCCTAGCCCTAAACCTAGCCCTAACCCTAATCCTAACCCTAACCGTAAACCTAATCCTAGCCCTAACCCTAACCCTAGCCCTAACCCTAACCCTAACCCTAACCCTAACCCTAACCCTAACCCTAACCCTAACCCTAACCCTAACCCTAATCCTAATCCTAAAGATAACCCAAACCCTAAATCTAACCGTAGCCCTAACACTAACCCTAACCCTAACCCTAACCATAAATCTAACCCTAACCCTAACCCTAACCCTAACCCTAACCCTAACCCTAACCCTAACCCTAACCCTAACCCTAACCCTAACCCTAACCCTAACCCTAACCCTAACCCTAACCCTAACCCTAACCCTAACCCTAACCCTAACCCTAACCCTAGCCCTAACCTAAACCCTAACCTTAACCCTAATCCTAACACTGACACTAACGCTAGCCTTATCCCTAACCCTAACCGTAAAACTATCCCTAACCCTAACCCAAACCCTAACCCTATCCTAACCCTAACCCTACCCCTAACACTAGCCCTAGCCCGAACCCTAAACCTAACCCAAACACTAACCCTAACCCTAATCCTAACCCTAACCCTAACCCCAACCCTAACCCTAGACCGAGCCCTAACCATAGCCCTAGCCCTGAACCTAACCCTAACCCTAAACCTAACCCGAACTCTAAACCAAACCCTAACCCTAACCCAATCCCAAACCCTCACTCAAACACTAACCCTAGCCCTGAACCTAACCTAAACCTAACATTGCCCAATCCTAACACTAACCCGAACCCTAACCCTCACCCTAATCCTAAACCTAATCCTAAACCTAGCCCTAACCCTGACCCTAACCCTAACCTGAACCCTAACACTAAGCCGAGCACTAGCACTAGCCGTAGCCCAACCCGAAATCTAACCCTAACCCTAAACCTAACCTTAACCCTAACCCGAATCCTAAGCCTCGCCCTAACCCTAACACTACCCCTAACACTAATCCTTACCCTAACCCTAACCCTAACCCTAACCCTAACCCTAACCCTAACCCTAATCCTAGCCCTAACCCTAACCCTAACCCAAACCCTAACCCTAACCCTAACCCTAACCCTAAACCTAACCCTAACTCTAAATCAAACCCTAACCCTAACCCAATCCCAAACCCTAACTCAAACACTAACGCTAGCCCCGAACCTAACCTAAAGCTAACATTGCCCTAATCCGAACACTAACCCAAACCCTAACCCTAACCTTAATCCTAAACCTAATCCTAAACCTAGCCCTAACCCTGACCCTAACCCTAACCTGAACCCTAACACTAAGCCGAGCCCTAGCACTAGCCGTAACCCAACCCTAAATCTAACCCTAACCCAAAACCTAACCCTAACCCTAACCCTAATCCTAAGCCTAGCCCTAACCCTAACACTACCCCTAACACTAATCCTTACCCTAACCCTAACCCTAACCCTAACCCTAAACCTAACCCTAATGCTAAACCTAACCCTAGCCCTAAAGCTAGCCCTAACCCTAACCCTAACCCTAATCCTAGCCCTAACCCTAACCTTAACCCTAACCCTAGCCCTAACATTAACCCTAGCCCTAGCCCTAGCCCAAGCCCGAACCCTAATGCTAGCCCTAACCCTAATCCTAACCCAAATGATAACCCTAACCCTAAATCTAACCCTAGCCCTAATACTAACCCTAACCCTAACCCTAACCCTCACCCAAAACCTAACCCTAACCCTAACCCTAACCCTAACCCTAACCCTAACCCTAACCCTAACCCTAACCCTAACCCTAACCCTAACCTAACCCTAACCCTAACCCTAACCCTAACCCTAACCCTAACCCTAACCCTAACCCTAATGATAACCTTAACCCTAAATCTAACCCTAGCCCTAACACTAACCCTAAACCTAACCCCAACCCTAACCCTAATCCTAACCCTAACACTAACCCTAATCCTAACCCTAACACTAACCCTAGTGCTAGCACTAGCCCTAGCCCTAACCCTAACCCGAACACTAACCCTAACCCTAAACCTAGCCCTAACACTAAACCAAATCCTAATCCTAAGCCTAACCCTAAACCTAACACTAACCCAAACCCGAGCCCTAATCCTAACCCTAACCCTAAACCTAATCCGAGCCGTAACCCTAAACCTAACACTAACCCTGGCCCTAACCCTAAACCTAACCCTAACCCTAACCCATACCCAAACCCTAATCCCAACCCTAACCCTAACCCTAATCCTAATCCTAACCCTAACCCTAGCCCTAGCTCGAGCTCTAGACTTAACCCTAACCCAACCCCAACCCTAACCCTAACCCTCGCCCTAGCACTAGACCCAACCCTAAACCTAACCCTAACCCTAACCTCAAACCTAACCATAACCGTAACACTAACCCTAACCCTAACTCTAACACTAACCCTAACCCTAACCCTAACCCTAAGACTACCGCTAAACCTAATCCTAACCCTAACCCTAGCCCTAAACCTACCCCTAAACTCAAACCTAACCCTAACCGTAACACTAACCCGAACCCTAACCCTAATCCTAAACGTAACACGAACCCTAACCCTAACCCAAACACTAACGCTAGCCCTAACCCTAACCCTAAACCGAACCCTAACACTATCCATAACCCTAACCCGAACCCTAACCTAACCCTAACCCTAACCCTAACCCTAACCCTAACCCTAACCCTAACCCGAGCCCTGAACCTAACCTAAACCTAACATTGCCCAAATCATAACACTAACCCTAACCCAAACCCTAATCCTAACCCTAACACTAACCCTAGCGCTAGCACTAGCCCTAGCCCTAACCCTAACCCTAATCCTAACCCTAGCCCTAACCCTAGCCCTAACCCTAATCCTAGCCCTAACCCTAAACGTAACCCTAACCCTAACCCTAGCCCTAATCCTAACACTAACCCTAACCCTAACCCTAAACCTAAATCTAATCCTAACCCTAACCCTAAACCTAAATCTAATCCTAACCCTAGCCCCAGCCCTAACCTTAACCCTAACCCAAACCTAACCCTAGCCCTAACATTAATCCTAACCCTAACCCTAACCCTCGCCCTAACTCTAACCCTAACACTAACCCTAACCCTAATCCTAAACCTAAAACTAACCCTAGCCCAAGCACTACCCCTAGCCGTAAGCCTAATACTAACCCTAACCCTAACCCTAACCCTAACCCTAATCCTAGCCCTAACCCTAACCCTAAACCTAACCCTAACACTAACCCTAGCCCTAGCCCTAGCCCTAACCCTAACGCTAGCCCTAACGCTAAACCTAACCCAAACCCTAGCCCTAAACCTAGCCCTAATCCTAACCCTAACCCTAACCCTAAACCTAATCCTAGCCCTAACCCTAACTCTAGCCCTAATCTGAACCCTAGCCCTAGACATAACCCGAGCCCAAGCCCGAACCCTAACGCTAGCCCTAACCCTAATCCTAACCCTAAAGATAACCCTAACCCTAAATCTAACCCTAGCCCTAACACTAACCCTAACCCTAACCCTAACCCTAAATCTAACGCTAACCCTAACCCTAGCCCTAACCCTAGCCCTAACCTAAACCCTAACCCTAACCCTATCCTAACCCTAACACTACCCCTAACACTAGCCCTAGCCCGAACCCTAAACCTAACCCTAACCCTAACCCTAACCCTAACCCTAACCCTAGCCCGAGCCCTAACCATAGCCCTAGCCCTGAACCTAACCCTAACCCTAACCCTAAACCTAACCCTAACTCTAAACCATAACCCTAGCCCTAACCCGAGCCCTAACACTAACCCTGACCCTAGCCCTAACCCTAACCCTAACCCTAACCCTAACCCTAACCCTAACCCTAACCCTAACCCTAACCCTAACCCTAATCCTAACACTGACACTAACGCTAGCCTTATCCCGAACCCGAACCGTAAAACTATCCCTAACCCAAACCCAAATCCAAACTCTATCCTAACCCTAACACTACCCCTAACACTAGCCCTAGCCCGAACCCTAAAACTAACCCTAACCCTAACCCTAACCCTAACCCTAACCCTAGCCCTAACCCGAGCCCTAACACTAACCCTGACCCTAGCCCTAACCCTAACCCTAACCCTAACCCTAACCCTAACCCTAACTCTAACCCTAACCGAACCTAAACCTAACATTGCCCTAATCCTAACACTAACCCGAACCCTAACCCTAACCCTAATCCTAAACCTAATCCTAAACCTAGCCCTAACCCTGACCCTAACCCTAACCTGAACCCGAACACTAAGCCGAGCCCTAGCACTAGCCGTAGCCCAAACCTAAATCTAACCCTAACCCTAAACCTAATCATAGCCCTAACCCTAACCCTAATCCTAAGCCTAGCCCTAACCCTAACACTACCCCTAACACTAATCCTTACCCTAACTCTAACCCTAACCCTAACCCTAAACCTAACCCTAACGCTAAACCTAACCCTAGCCCTAAATGACCTAACCCTAAACCTAACACTAACCCTAATCCTAACCCTAATCCTAACCCGAACCCAAACCGTAACCCTAACCCTAAACCTAACCCTAACCCGAGCCCTAACCCGAGCCCTAGCCCTGACACTAACCCTAACCCTAACCTTACCCCTAACCCTAACCCTAACCCTAGCCCTAACTCTAACACTATCACTAAACCTAACCCTAACCCTAACCCTAACCCGAACACTAACCCTAGCCCCGAAACTAACCTAAAGCTAACATTGCCCTAATCCTAACACTAACCCGAACCCTAACCCTAACCCTAATCCTAAACCTAATCCTAAACCTAGCCCTAACCCTGACCCTAACCCTAACCTGAACCCTAACACTAAGCCGAGCACTAGCACTAGCCGTAGCCCAACCCGAAATCTAACCCTAACCCTAAACCTAACCCTAACCCTAACCCTAATCCCAAGCCTAGCCCTAACCCTAACACTACCACTAACACTAATCCTTACCCTAACCCTAACCCTTACCCTAACCCTAAACCTAACCCTAATGCTAAACCTAACCCTAGCCCTAAAGCTAGCCCTAACCCTAACCCTAACCCTAATCCTAGCCCTAACCCTAACCCGAACCCTAACCCTAACCCTAACCCTAACCCTAACCCTAACCCTAAACCTAACCCTAACTCTAAATCAAACCCTAACCCTAACCCAATCCCAAACCCTAACTCAAACACTAACCCTAGCCCCGAACCTAACATAAAGCTAACATTGCCCTAATCCTAACACTAACCCGAACCCTAACCCTAACCCTAATCCTAAACCTAATCCTAAACCTAGCCCTAACCCTGACCCTAACCCTAACCTGAACCCTAACACTAAGCCGAGCCCTAGCACTAGCCGTAACCCAACCCTAAATCTAACCCTAACCCAAAACCTAACCCTAACCCTAACCCTAATCCTAAGCCTAGCCCTAACCCTAACACTACCCCTAACACTAATCCTTACCCTAACCCTAACCCTAACCCTAACCCTAAACCTAACCCTAATGCTAAACCTAACCCTAGCCCTAAAGCTAGCCCTAATCCTAACCCTAACCCTAACCCTAATCCTAGCCCTAACCCTAACCTTAACCCTAACCCTAGCCCTAACCTTAACCCTAGCCCTAGCCCTAGCCCAAGCCCGAACCCTAATGCTAGCCCTAACCCTAATCCTAACCCTAATGATAACCCTAACCCTAAATCTAACCCTAGCCCTAACACTAACCCTAAACCTAACCCCAACCCTAACCCTAATCCTAACCCTAACACTAACCCTAATCCTAACCCTAACACTAACCCTAGTGCTAGCACTAGCCCTAGCCCTAACCCTAACCCTAACACTAACCCTAGCCCTAAACCTAGCCCTAACACTAAACCAAACCCTAATCCTAAGCCTAACCCTAAACCTAACACTAACCCAAACCCTAGCCCTAATCCTAACCCTAACCCTAAACCTAATCCGAGCCGTAACCCTAAACCTAACACTAACCCTGGCCCTAACCCTAAACCTAACCCTAACCCTAACCCATACCCAAACCCTAATCCCAGCCCTAACCCTAACCCTAATCCTAATCCTAACCCTAACCCTAGCCCTAGCTCGAGCTCTAGACTTAACCCTAACCCAACCCCAACCCTAACCCTAACCCTCGCCCTAGCACTAGACCCAACCCTAAACCTAACCCTAACCCTAACCTCAAACCTAACCGTAACCGTAACACTAACCCTAACCCTAACTCTAACACTAACCCTAACCCTAACCCTAACCCTAAGACTACCGCTAAACCTAATCCTAACCCTAACCCTAGCCCTAAACCTACCCCTAAACTCAAACATAACCCTAACCGTAACACTAACCCGAACCCTAACCCTAATCCTAAACGTAACACGAAACCTAACCCTAACCCAAACACTAACGCTAGCCCTAACCCTAACCCTAAACCGAACCCTAACACTATCCATAACCCTAACCCGAACCCTAACCTAACCCTAACCCTAACCCTAACCCTAACCCTAACCCTAACCCTAACCCGAGCCCTGAACCTAACCTAAACCTAACATTGCCCAAATCATAACACTAACCCTAACCCAAACCCTAATCCTAACCCTAACACTAACCCTAGCGCTAGCACTAGCCCTAGCCCTAACCCTAACCCTAATCCTAACCCTAGCCCTAACCCTAGCCCTAACCCTAATCCTAGCCCTAACCCTAAACGTAACCCTAACCCTAACCCTAGCCCTAATCCTAACACTAACCCTAACCCTAACCCTAAACCTAAATCTAATCCTAACCCTAACCCTAAACCTAAATCTAATCCTAACCCTAGCCCCAGCCCTAACCTTAACCCTAACCCTAACCCTAACCCTAGCCCTAACATTAACCCTAACCCTAACCCTAACCCTCGCCCTAACTCTAACCCTAACACTAACCCTAACCCTAATCCTAAACCTAAAACTAACCCTAGCCCTAGCACTACCCCTAGCCGTAAGCCTAATACTAACCCTAACCCTAACCCTAACCCTAATCCTAGCCCTAACCCTAACCCTAAACCTAACCCTAACACTAACCCTAGCCCTAGCCCTAGCCCTAACCCTAACACTAGCCCTAACGCTAAACCTAACCCAAACCCTAGCCCTAAACCTAGCCCTAACCCTAACCCTAACCCTAACCCAAAACCTAATCCTAGCCCTAACCCTAACTCTAGCCCTAATCTTAACCCTAGCCCTAGACATAACCCTAGCCCAAGCCCGAACCCTAACGCTAGCCCTAACCCTAATCCTAACCCTAAAGATAACCCTAACCCTAAATCTAACCCTAGCCCTAACACTAACCCTAACCCTAACCCTAACCCTAACCCTAAATCTAACCCTAACCCTAACCCTAACCCTAACCCTAGCCCTAACCTAAACCCTAACCCTAACCCTAATCCTAACACTGACATTAAGGCTAGCCTTATCCCGAACCCTAACCGTAAAACTATCCCTAACCCAAACCCAAAACCAAACCCTATCCTAACCCTAACACTACCCCTAACACTAGCCCTAGCCCGAACCCTAAACCTAACCCTAACCCTAACCCTAACCCTAACCCTAACCCTAACCCTAACCCTAGCCCGAGCCCTAACCATAGCCCTAGCCCTGAACCTAACACTAACCCTAAACCTAACCCTAACTCTAAACCATAAACCTAGCCCTAACCCGAGCCCTAATACTAAACCTGACCCTAGCCCTAACCCTAACCCTAACCCTAACCCTAACCCTAAGCCTAACCCTAACCCTAACCCTAACCCTAACCCTAACCCTAATCCTAACGCTGACACTAACGCTAGCCTTATCCTGAACCCTAACCGTAAAAATATCCCTAACCCAAACCCAAATCCAAACTCTATCCTAACCCTAACACTACCCCTAACACTAGCCCTAGCCCGAACCCTAAACCTAACCCTAACCCTAACCCTAACCCTAACCCTAACCCTAGCCCTAACTCGAGCCCTAACACTAACCCTGACCCTAGCCCTAACCCTAACCCTAACCCTAACCATAACCCTAACCCTAACCCTAACCCTAACTCTAACCCTAACCTAACCTAAACCTAACATTGCCCTAATCCTAACACTAACCCGAACCCTAACCCTAACCCTAATCCTAAACCTAATCCTAAACCTAGCCCTAACCCTGACCCTAACCCTAACCTGAACCCTAACACTAAGCCGAGCCCTAGCACTAGCCGCAGCCCAAACCTAAATCTAACCCTAACCCTAAACTTAATCATAGCCCTAACCCTAACCCTAATCCTAAGCCTAGCCCTAACCCTAACACTACCCCTAACACTAATCCTTACCCTAACTCTAACCCTAACCATAACCCTAAACCTAACCCTAACGCTAAACATAACCCTAATCCTAACCCTAACCCTAACCCTAACCCTAAATGACCTAACCCTAAATCTAACACTAACCCTAATCCTAACCCTAATCCTAACCCTAACCCAAACCGTAACCCTAACCCTAAACCTAACCCTAACCCGAGCCCTAACCCGAGCCCTAGCCCTGACACTAACCCTAACCCTAACCCTACACCTAACCCTAACCCTAACCCTAGCCCTAACTCTAACACTATCACTAAACCTAACCCTAACCCTAACCCTAACCCGAACACTAACCCTAGCCCTGAACCTAACCTAAACCTAACATTGCCCAAATCATAACACTAACCCGAACCCTAACCCTAATCCTAAACCGAACCCTAACTCTAACACTAACCATAGCCCTAACCCTAATCCTAACCCTAACCCTAACCCTAACCCTAACCCTAACCCTAACCCTAACCCTAGCCCTTACCTTAACCCTAACCCTACACCTAACCCTAACACTAACCCTAACCCTAATCCGAAACCTAAAACTAACCCTAGCCCTAGCACTAGCCCTAGCCGTAAGCCTAATACTAACCCTAACCCTAACCCTAACCCTAACCCTAATCCTAGCCCTAACCCTAACCCTAAACCTAACCCTAACACTAACCCTAGCCCTAGCCCTAGCCCTAACCCTAAACCTAACCCTAACCCTAGCCCTAAACCTAGCACTAACGCTAACCCTAACCCTAAACCTAATCCTAGCCCTAACCCTAACCCTAGCCCTAATCTTAACCCTAGCCCTAGACATAACCCTAGCCCAAGCCCGAACCCTAACGCTAGCCCTAACCCTAATCCTAACCCTAAAGATAACCCAAACACTAAATCTAACCCTAGCCCTAACACTAACCCGAAGCCTAACCCTAACCCTAAATCTAACCCTAACCCTAACCTTAACCCTAACTCTAACCCTAGCCCTAACCTAAACCCTAACCCTAACCCTAATCCTAACACTGGCACTAACGCTAGCCTTATCCCTAACCCTAACCGTAAAACTATCCCTAACCCTAACCCAAACCCTAACCCTATCCTAACCCTAACCCTACCCCTAACACTAGCCCTAGCCCGAACCCTAAACCTAACCCAAACACTAACCCTAACCCTAATCCTAACCCTAACCCTAACCCTAACCCTAGCCCGAGTCCTAACCATAGCCCTAGCCCTGAACCTAACCCTAACCCTAAACCTAACCCTAACTCTAAACCAAACCCTAACACTAACCCAATCCCAAACCCTAACTGAAACACTAACCCTAGCCCTGAACCTAACCTAAACATAACATTGCCCTAATCCTAACACTAAACCGAACCCTAACCATAACCCTAATCCTAAACCTAATCCTAAACCTAGCCCTAACCCTGACCCTAACCCTAACCTGAACCCTAACACAAAGCCGAGCCCCAGCACTAGCCGTAGCCCAACCCTAAATCTAACCCTAACCCTAAACCTAATCATAGCCCTAACCCTAACCCTAATCCTAAGCCTAGCCCTAACCCTAACACTACCCCTAACACTAATCCTTACCCTAACCCTAACCCTAACCCTAACCCTAACCCTAACCATAACCCTAACCCTAACCCTAACGCTAACCCTAACCCTAACCCTAACCCGAGTCCTAATGCTTACCCTTATCCTAACACTAAACCTAACCCTAACCCAATCACTAACCCTAACCCTAACATTGCCCTAATCCTAACACTAACCCAAGCCCTAACCCTAACCGTAGACCTAAACCTAACCCTAGCCCTAACACTAACCTAAATCTAACCCTAACCCTACCCCTAACCCTAACCCAAACACTAACACTAACACTAAACCTAGCACTAGCACTAGACCTAGCCCTAACCCTAACCCTAACCCTAACCCTAGACCTAACCCTAACCCTAACACTAACCCGAACACTAGCTCCAGCCCGAGCCCTAACCCTAACTCTAAACCAAACCCTAACCCTAACCCGAACCCTAGCACTAACCCTTATCCTAACGCTAACCCTAACACTAACTCTTGCCCTAACCCGAACCATCACCCGAACCCTAACCCGAGCCCGAGTCCTAACCCTAACCCTAACACAAATCCTGGACCTCACTCTAACCCTAACCCGAGCGCTAACGCTAACCCTAACGCTAGCCCTGAACCTAACCTAAAGCTAATATTGCCCTAATCCTAACACTAACCCTAACCCTAACACTAACCCTAACCCTAACACTAGCCCTAGCTCTAGCCCTAACCTTAACACTAACCCAACCCCAACCCTAACCCTAACCCTCGCCCTAGCACTAGACGTAACCCTAAACCTAACCCTAACCCTAACCCTACACCTAAACCTAGCCCTAACCTCAAACCTAACCCTAACCGTAACACTAACCCTAACCCTAACTCTAACCCTAATCCTAACCCTAACCCTAACCCTAACCTTAACCCTAAACCAAACCCCAACCCTAACCCTAACCCTAACCCAAGCCCTAACCCTAATCCTAACCCTAACCCTAACCATAATTCCAACCCTACTTCTAGCCCTAACCCTAGCCCTAGCCCTAAACCACACCCTAGCCTTAACACTAACCCTAACACGAACCGTAACCCTAACCCTAACCCTAACCCTAACCCAAACCCTAACCCTAACCCTAACTCTAACCTAACCCTAACGTTAACCCTAACCTGAACCCTAGCCCTAGCCCTAGCCCTAACCCTAGCCCTAGCCCTAGCCCTAACTCTAACCCTAAACCTAACCCTAACGCGATCCCTAGCACTTACCCTCAGCCTAACCCTAGCCCTAACACTAAACCTAACCCGAACTCTAATCCTAACCCGAACACAAATGCTAGCATTAACCTGAACTCTAACCCTAACCCTAACACTATCCATAACCCTAAACCGAACCCTAACCTAACCCTAACTTTAAAACTAAGCCTAGCCCTAGACCGGACCCTAACCCGAACCCTAACCTTAACCATAACCCTAACCCTAGACCTAACCCTAAACCTAAAACTAACCCTAATCTGAACCCTAATCCTAACACTAACCCTAACACTAACCCTAACCCTGAACCTAACCCTAACCTTAGCCCTATCCCGAGCCCTAGCCCTGATCCTAATCCTAACCCTAACCATACACCTAACCCTAACCCTAACCCTAGCCCTAACTCTAAAACTATCCCTAAACCTAACCCTAACCCTAACCCGAACACTAACCCGAACACTAACCCTAACCCTGAAACTAACCTAAGCCTAACATTGCCCTAATCAGAACACTAACCCTAGCTCTAACTCTAATCCTAACCCTAATCCTAACCCTAAAACTAACCCTAGCGCTAGCACTAGCTCTTGCCCTAACCCTAACCCTAACGCTAACCCGAGCCCTAACACTAGCCCTAACCCTAATCTAAATCCTAATCCTAAAACTAACCCTAAACCTAACCCTAACCCTAATCCTAAGCCTAACCCTAAACCTAACACTAACCCTAACCCGAGCCCTAATCCTAACCCTAACCCTAACCCTAAACCTAATCCGAGCCGTAACCCTAAACCTAACACTAACGCTGGCCCTAAGCCTAAACCTAACCCTAACCCTAAACCTAAACCTAACCCTAATCCTAGCCCTAGTCCTAACCTTAACTCTAACTCTAACCCTAACCCTAACCCACTCCCAAACCCTAACTCAAACACTAACCCTAGCCCTGAACCTAACCTAAACCTAACATTGCCCTAATCCTAACACTAAACCGAACCCTAACCCTAACCCTAATCCTAAACCTAATCCTAAACCTAGCCCTAACCCTGACCCAAACCTAACCTGAACCCTAACACAAAGCCGAGCCCTAGCACTAGCCGTAGCCCAATCCTAAATCTAACCCTAACCCTAAACCTAATCATAGCCCTAACCCTAACCCTAATACTAAGCCTAGCCCTAAACCTAACACTACCCCTAACACTAATCCTCACCCTAACACTACCCCTAACACTAATCCTCACCCTAACCCTAACCCTAACCCTAACCCTAAACCTAACCCAAACCCTAAATCTAACCCTAACCCTAACCCTAACCCTAACCCTAACCCTAAACCTAACCCTAACCCGAGCCCTAACCCAAGCCCTAGCCCTGACACTAACCCTAACCTTAACCCTACCCCTAACCCTAACCCTAACCCTAGCCCTAACTCTAACACTATCACTAAACCTAACCCTAACCCTAACCCTAACCCGAACACTAACCCTAGCCCTGAACCTAACCTAAACCTAACATTGCCCAAATCATAACACTAACCCTAACCCTAACCCTAATCCTAAACCGAACCCTAACTCTAACACTAACCATAGCCCGAACCCTAATCCTAACCCTAACCCTAACCCTAACCCTAACCCTAACCCTAACCCTAGCCCTAACCTTAACCCTAACCCAAAACCTAACCCTAACACTAACCCTAACCCTAATCCGAAACCTAAAACTAACCCTAGCCCTAGCACTAGCCCTAGCCGTAAGCCTAATACTAACCCTAACCCTAACCCTAACCCTAACCCTAATCCTAGCCCTAACCCTAACCCTAAACCTAACCCTAACACTAACCCTAGCCCTAGCCCTAGCCCTAACCCTAAACCTAACCCTAACCCTAGCCCTAAACCTAGCCCTAACGCTAACCCTAACCCTAAACCTAATCCTAGCCCTAACCCTAACCCTAGCCCTAATCTTAACCCTAGCCCTAGACATAACCCTAGCCCAAGCCCGAACCCTAACACTAGCCCTAACCCTAAATCTAACCCTAACCCTAACCTTAACCCTAACTCTAACCCTAGCCCTAACCTAAACCCTAACCCTAACCCTAATCCTAACACTGGCACTAACGCTAGCCTTATCCCTAACCCTAACCGTAAAACTATCCCTAACCCTAACCCAAACCCTAACCCTATCCTAACCCGAACCCTACCCCTAACACTAGCCCTAGCCCGAACCATAAACCTAACCCAAACACTAACCCTAACCCTAATCCTAACCCTAACCCTAACCCTAACCCTAGCCCGAGTCCTAACCATAGCCCTAGCCCTGAACCTAACCCTAACCCTAAACCTAACCCTAACTCTAAACCAAACCCTAACCCTAACCCAATCCCAAACCCTAACCCTAACCCAATCCCAAACCCTAACTCAAACACTAACCCTAGCCCTGAACCTAACCTAAACCTAACATTGCCGTAATCCTAACACTAAACCGAACCCTAACCATAACCCTAATCCTAAACCTAATCCTAAACCTAGCCCTAACCCTGACCCTAACCCTAACCTGAACCCTAACACAAAGCCGAGCCCCAGCACTAGCCGTAGCCCAACCCTAAATCTAACCCTAACCCTAAACCTAATCATAGCCCTAACCCTAACCCTAATCCTAAGCCTAGCCCTAACCCTAACACTACCCCTAACACTAATCCTTACCCTAACCCTAACGCTAACCCTAACCCTAACCATAACCCTAACCCTAACCCTAACGCTAACCCTAACCCTAACCCTAACCCGAGTCCTAATGCTTACCCTTATCCTAACACTAAACCTAACCCTAACCCTATCACTAACCCTAACCCTAACATTGCCCTAATCCTAACACTAACCCAAGCCCTAACCCTAACCGTAGACCTAAACCTAACCCTAGCCCTAACACTAACCTAAATCTAACCCTAACCTTTTCCCTAACCCTAACCCAAACACTAACACTAACACTAAACCTAGCACTAGCACTAGACCTAGCCCTAACCCTAACCCTAACCCTAACCCTAGACCTAACCCTAACCCTAACACTAACCCGAACACTAGCTCCAGCCCGAGCCCTAACCCTAACTCTAAACCAAACCCTAACCCTAACCCGAACCCTAGCACTAACCCTTATCCTAACGCTAACCCTAACACTAACTCTTGCCCTAACCCGAACCATAACCCAAACCCTAACCCGAGCCCGAGTCCTAACCCTAACCCTAACACAAATCCTGGACCTCACTCTAACCCTAACCCGAGCGCTAACGCTAACCCTAACGCTAGCCCTGAACCTAACCTAAAGCTAATATTGCCCTAATCCTAACACTAACCCTAACCCTAACACTAACCCTAACCCTAACACTAGCCCTTGCTCTAGCCCTAACCTTAACACTAACCCAACCCCAACCCTAACCATAACCCTTGCCCTAGCACTAGACGTAACCCGAAACCTAAGCCTAACCCTACACCTAAACCTAGCCCTAACCTCAAACCTAACCCTAACCGTAACACTAACCCTAACCCTAACTCTAACCCTAACCCTAACCCTAAGCCTAACCCTAAACCTAATCCTAACTGTAACCCTAACCCTAACCATAATTCTAAACCAAGCTCTAGCCCTAAACCTAGCCCTAGCCCTAACCCTCACCATAGCCCTAACACTAACCCTAGCCCTAACCCTAACCCTAACCTTAACCCTAAACCAAACCCCAACCCTAACCCTAACCCAAGCCCTAACCCTAATCCTAACCCTAACCCTAACCATAATTCCAACCCTACTTCTAGCCCTAACCCTAGCCCTAGCCCTAAACCACACCCTAGCCTTAACACTAACCCTAACACGAACCGTAACCCTAACCCTAACCCTAACCCTAACCCTAACCCTAACCCAAACCCTAACCCTAACCCTAACTCTAACCTAACCCTAACGTTAACCCTAACCTGAACCCTAGCCCTAGCCCTAGCCCTAACCCTAGCCCTAGCCCTTGCTCTAGCCCTAACTCTAACCCTAAACCTAACCCTAACGCGATCCCTAGCACTTACCCTCAGCCTAACCCTAGCCCTAACACTAAACCTAACCCGAACTCTAATCCTAACCCGAACACAAATGCTAGCATTAACCTGAACTCTAACCCTAACCCTAACACTATCCATAACACTAAACCGAACCCTAACCTAACCCTAACTTTAAAACTAAGCCTAGCCCTAGACCGGACCCTAACCCGAACCCTAACCTTAACCATAACCCTAACCCTAGACCTAACCCTAAACCTAAAACTAACCCTAATCTGAACCCTAATCCTAACACTAACCCTAACCCTAACCCTAACCCTAAACCTAACCCTAACCTTAGCCCTATCACGAGCCCTAGCCCTGATCCTAACCCTAACCCTAACCATACACCTAACCCTAACCCTAACCCTAGCCCTAACTCTAAAACTATCCCTAAACCTAACCCTAACCCTAACCCTAACCCGAACACTAACCCGAACACTAACCCTAACCCTGAAACTAACCTAAGCCTAACATTGCCCTAATCATAACACTAACCCTAGCTCTAACTCTAACCCTAACCCTAATCCTAACCCTAAAACTAACCCTAGCGCTAGCACTAGCCCTTGCCCTAACCCTAACCCTAACGCTAACCCGAGCCCTAACACTAGCCCTAACCCTAATCCTAATCCTAATCCTAAAACTAACCCTAAACCTAACCCTAACCCTAATCCTAAGCCTAACCCTAAACCTAACACTAACCCTAACCCGAGCCCTAATCCTAACCCTAACCCTAACCCTAAACCTAATCCGAGCCGTAACCCTAAACCTAACACTAACGCTGGCCCTAAGCCTAAACCTAACCCTAACCCTAAACCTAAACCTAACCCTAATCCTAGGCCTAGCCCTAACCTTAACCCTAACCCTAACCCTAACCCTAACCCAATCCCAAACCCTAACTCAAACACTAACCCTAGCCCTGAACCTAACCTAAACCTAACATTGCCCTAATCCTAACACTAAACCGAACCCTAACCCTAACCCTAATCCTAAACCTAATCCTAAACCTAGCCCTAACCCTGACCCAAACCTAACCTGAACCCTAACACAAAGCCGAGCCCTAGCACTAGCCGTAGCCCAATCCTAAATCTAACCCTAACCCTAAACCTAATCATAGCCCTAACCCTAACCCTAATACTAAGCCTAGCCCTAACCCTAACACTACCCCTAACACTAATCCTTACCCTAACCCTAACCCTAACCCTAACCCTAACCCTAACCCTAAACCTAACCCAAACCCTAACCCAAACCCTAACCCTAACCCTAACCCTAACCCTAACCCAAACCCGAACCTTAACCCTAACCCTAACCCAAACCCTAGCCCTAGCTCTAGCCCTAACCCTAAACTTAACCCTAACGCCAAACCTAAACCTAACCCTCGCCCTAACGCTAATCCAAACTGTAACGGTAACCCTAGCCCTAACCCTAACCCTAACACTAGTTCCAGCCCGAGCCCTAACCCTAACCCTAATCCTAAACCGAACTCTAACCCGAACCCTAACCCTAGCCCGAACCCTAAACCTAACCCTAACCGTAATCCTAGCCCTAACCCGAAGACTAACGTTAAACCTAACCCGAGTTCTGAAACTAACCTAAACTTAACCCTAGCCTAACCCTAATCCTAACCCTAACACTAACACTAACCCTAACTCTAAACCTAACCCTAACCCTAATCCTAACCCTAGCACTAACCCTTATCCTAAATCTAAACCTAACCCTAACCCTAACCCTTGCCTTAAACCTAACCACAACCCGAACCCTAACCCGAGCCCGAACCCTAACCCTAACACAAATCCTGGACCTCATTCTAATCCTAACCCGAGCCCTAACCCTAACACTTATCCGAACACTAAACCTAACCCTAACCCTAACCATAACCCTAACCCTAACCCTAACCCTAACCCTAACCCTAACCCTAACCCTAACCCTAACCCTAACCCTAACCCTAACCCTAACCTGAGTCCTAATGCTTACCCTTATCCTAACACTAAACCTAACCCTAACCCTATCACTAACCCTAACCCTAACATTGCCCTAATCCTAACACTAACCCAAGCCCTAACCCTAACCGTAGACCTAAACCTAACCCTAGCCCTAACACTAACCTAAATCTAACCCTAACCTTTTCCCTAACCCTAACCCAAACACTAACACTAACACTAAACCTAGCACTAGCACTAGACCTAGCCCTAACCCTAACCCTAACCCTAACCCTAGACCTAACCCTAACCCTAACACTAACCCGAACACTAGCTCCAGCCCGAGCCCTAACCCTAACTCTAAACCAAACCCTAACCCTAACCCGAACCCTAGCACTAACCCTTATCCTAACGCTAACCCTAACACTAACTCTTGCCCTAACCCGAACCATAACCCGAACCCTAACCCGAGACCGAGTCCTAAACCTAACCCTAACACAAATCCTGGACCTCACTCTAACCCTAACCCGAGCGCTAACGCTAACCCTAACGCTAGCCCTGAACCTAACCTAAAGCTAATATTGCCCTAATCCTAACACTAACCCTAACCCTAACACTAACCCTAACCCTAACACTAGCCCTAGCTCTAGCCCTAACCTTAACACTAACCCAACCCCAACCCTAACCCTAACCCTCGCCCTAGCACTAGACGTAACCCTAAACCTAAGCCTAACCCTACACCTAAACCTAGCCCTAACCTCAAACCTAACCCTAACCGTAACACTAACCCTAACCCTAACTCTAACCCTAACCCTAACCCTAAGCCTAACCCTAAACCTAATCCTAACTGTAACCCTAACCCTAACCATAATTCTAAACCAAGCTCTAGCCCTAAACCTAGCCCTAGCCCTAACCCTCACCATAGCCCTAACACTAACCCTAGCCCTAACCCTAACCCTAACCTTAACCCTAAACCAAACCCCAACCCTAACCCTAACCCTAACCCAAGCCCTAACCCTAATCCTAACCCTAACCCTAACCATAATTCCAACCCTACTTCTAGCCCTAACCCTAGCCCTAGCCCTAAACCACACCCTAGCCTTAACACTAACCCTAACACGAACCGTAACCCTAACCCTAACCCTAACCCTAACCCTAACCCAAACCCTAACCCTAACGCTAACTCTAACCTAACCCTAACGTTAACCCTAACCTGAACCCTAGCCCTAGCCCTAGCCCTAACCCTAGCCCTAGCCCTAGCCCTAGCCCTAACTCTAACCCTAAACCTAACCCTAACGCGATCCCTAGCACTTACCCTCAGCCTAACCCTAGCCCTAACACTAAACCTAACCCGAACTCTAATCCTAACCCGAACACAAATGCTAGCATTAACCTGAACTCTAACCCTAACCCTAACACTATCCATAACCCTAAACCGAACCCTAACCTAACCCAAACTTTAAAACTAAGCCTAGCCCTAGACCGGACCCTAACCCGAACCCTAACCTTAACCATAACCCTAACCCTAGACCTAACCCTAAACCTAAAACTAACCCTAATCTGAACCCTAATCCTAACACTAACCCTAACCCTAACCCTAACCCTAAACCTAACCCTAACCTTAGCCCTATCCCGAGCCCTAGCCCTGATCCTAACCCTAACCCTAACCATACACCTAACCCTAACCCTAACCCTAGCCCTAACTCTAAAACTATCCCTAAACCTAACCCTAACCCTAACCCGAACACTAACCCGAACACTAACCCTAACGCTGAAACTAACCTAAGCCTAACATTGCCCTAATCATAACACTAACCCTAGCTCTAACTCTAACCCTAACCCTAATCCTAACCCTAAAACTAACCCTAGCGCTAGCACTAGCCCTTGCCCTAACCCTAACCCTAACGCTATCCCGAGCCCTAACACTAGCCCTAACCCTAATCCTAATCCTAATCCTAAAACTAACCCTAAACCTAACCCTAACCCTAATCCTAAGCCTAACCCTAAACCTAACACTAACCCTAACCCGAGCCCTAATCCTAACCCTAACCCTAACCCTAAACCTAATCCGAGCCGTAACCCTAAACCTAACACTAACGCTGGCCCTAAGCCTAAACCTAACCCTAACCCTAAACCTAAACCTAACCCTAATCCTAGCCCTAGCCCTAACCTTAACCCTAACCCTAACCCTAACCCTAACCCAATCCCAAACCCTAACTCAAACACTAACCCTAGCCCTGAACCTAACCTAAACCTAACATTGCCCTAATCCTAACACTAAACCGAACCCTAACCCTAACCCTAATCCTAAACCTAATCCTAAACCTAGCCCTAACCCTGACCCAAACCTAACCTGAACCCGAACACAAAGCCGAGCCCTAGCACTAGCCGTAGCCCAATCCTAAATCTAACCCTAACCCTAAACCTAATCATAGCCCTAACCCTAACCCTAATACTAAGCCTAGCCCTAACCCTAACACTACCCCTAACACTAATCCTTACCCTAACCCTAACCCTAACCCTAACCCTTACCCTAAACCTAACCCAAACCCTAA
This sequence comes from Pristiophorus japonicus, assembly GCF_044704955.1. Taxonomy (NCBI): domain Eukaryota; kingdom Metazoa; phylum Chordata; class Chondrichthyes; family Pristiophoridae; genus Pristiophorus; species Pristiophorus japonicus. The sequence goes on from NC_091978.1 coordinate 299,055,255, forward strand.
ATCTAACCCTAACCCTAACCCTAACCCTAACCCTAACCCTAACCCTAACCCTAACCCTAAACCTAATCCTAACTGTAACCCTAACCCTAACCATAATTCTAAACCAAGCTCTAGCCCTAAACCTAGCCCTAGCCCTAACCCTCACCATAGCCCTAACACTAACCCTAGCCCTAACCCTAACCCTAACCTTAACCCTAAACCAAACCCCAACCCTAACCCTAACCCTAACCCAAGCCCTAACCCTAATCCTAACCCTAACCCTAACCATAATTCCAACCCTACTTCTAGCCCTAACCCTAGCCCTAGCCCTAAACCACACCCTAGCCTTAACACTAACCCTAACACGAACCGTAACCCTAACCCTAACCCTAACCCTAACCCTAACCCTAACCCTAACCCTAACCCTAACCCAAACCCTAACCCTAACCCTAACTCTAACCTAACCCTAACGTTAACCCTAACCTGAACCCTAGCCCTAGCCCTAGCCCTAACCCTAGCCCTAGCCCTAGCCCTAGCCCTAACTCTAACCCTAAACCTAACCCTAACGCGATCCCTAGCACTTACCCTCAGCCTAACCCTAGCCCTAACACTAAACCTAACCCGAACTCTAATCCTAACCGGAACACAAATGCTAGCATTAACCTGAACTCTAACCCTAACCCTAACACTATCCATAACCCTAAACCGAACCCTAACCTAACCCTAACTTTAAAACTAAGCCTAGCCCTAGACCGGACCCTAACCCGAACCCTAACCTTAACCATAACCCTAACCCTAGACCTAACCCTAAACCTAAAACTAACCCTAATCTGAACCCTAATCCTAACACTAACCCTAACCCTAACCCTAACCCTAAACCTAACCCTAACCTTAGCCCTATCCCGAGCCCTAGCCCTGATCCTAACCCTAACCCTAACCATACACCTAACCCTAACCCTAACCCTAGCCCTAACTCTAAAACTATCCCTAAACCTAACCCTAACCCTAACCCGAACACTAACCCGAACACTAACCCTAACGCTGAAACTAACCTAAGCCTAACATTGCCCTAATCATAACACTAACCCTAGCTCTAACTCTAACCCTAACCCTAATCCTAACCCTAAAACTAACCCTAGCGCTAGCACTAGCCCTTGCCCTAACCCTAACCCTAACGCTAACCCGAGCCCTAACACTAGCCCTAACCCTAATCCTAATCCTAATCCTAAAACTAACCCTAAACCTAACCCTAACCCTAATCCTAAGCCTAACCCTAAACCTAACACTAACCCTAACCCGAGCCCTAATCCTAACCCTAACCCTAACCCTAAACCTAATCCGAGTCGTAACCCTAAACCTAACACTAACGCTGGCCCTAAGCCTAAACCTAACCCTAACCCTAAACCTAAACCTAACCCTAATCCTAGCCCTAGCCCTAACCTTAACCCTAACCCTAACCCTAACCCTAACCCAATCCCAAACCCTAACTCAAACACTAACCCTAGCCCTGAACCTAACCTAAACCTAACATTGCCCTAATCCTAACACTAAACCGAACCCTAACCCTAACCCTAATCCTAAACCTAATCCTAAACCTAGCCCTAACCCTGACCCAAACCTAACCTGAACCCTAACACAAAGCCGAGCCCTAGCACTAGCCGTAGCCCAATCCTAAATCTAACCCTAACCCTAAACCTAATCATAGCCCTAACCCTAACCCTAATACTAAGCCTAGCCCTAACCCTAACACTACCCCTAACACTAATCCTTACCCTAACCCTAACCCTAACCCTAACCCTAACCCTAACCCTAAACTTAACCCAAACCCTAAATCTAACCCTAACCCTAACCCTAACCCTAACCCTAACCCTAACCCTAAACCTAACGCTAACCCGAGCCCTAACCCGAGCCCTAGCCCTGACACTATCCCTAACCCTAACCCTACCCTTAACCCTAACCCTAACCCTAGCCCTAACTCTAACACTATCACTAAACCTAACCCTAACCCTAACCCTAACCCGAACACTAACCCCAGCCCTGAACCTAACCTAAACCTAACATTGCCCAAATCATAACACTAACCCTAACCCTAACCCTAATCCTAAACCGAACCCTAACTCTAACACTAACCATAGCCCTAACCCTAATCCTAACCCTAACCCTAACCCTAACCCTAACTCTAACCCTAACCCTAACCCTAGCCCTAACCTTAACCCTAACCCTAAACCTAACCCTAACACTAACCCTAACCCTAATCCGAAACCTAAAACTAACCCTAGCCCTAGCACTAGCCCCAGCCGTAAGCCTAATACTAACCCTAACCCTAACCCTAACCCTAACCCTAATCCTAGCCCTAACCCTAACCCTAAACCTAACCCTAACACTAACCCTAGCCCTAGCCCTAGCCCTAACCCTAAACCTAACCCTAACCCTAGCCCTAAACCTAGCCCTAACGCTAACCCTAACCCTAAACCTAATCCTAGCCCTAACCCTAACCCTAGCCCTAATCTTAACCCTAGACCTAGACATAACCCTAGCCCAAGCCCGAACCCTAACGCTAGCCCTAACCCTAATCCTAACCCTAAAGATAACCCAAACACTAAATCTAACCCTAGCCCTAACACTAACCCTAAGCCTAACCCTAACCCTAAATCTAACCCTAACCCTAACCTTAACCCTAACTCTAACCCTAGCCCTAACCTAAACCCTAACCCTAACCCTAACCCTAATCCTAACACTGGCACTGACGCTAGCCTTATCCCTAACCCTAACCGTAAAACTATCCCTAACCCTAACCCAAACCCTAACCCTATCCTAACCCTAACCCTACCCCTAACACTAGCCCTAGCCCGAACCCTAAACCTAACCCAAACACTAACCCTAACCCTAATCCTAACCCTAACCCTAACCCTAACCCTAGCCCGAGTCCTAACCATAGCCCTAGCCCTGAACCTAACCCTAACCCTAAACCTAACCCTAACTCTAAACCAAACCCTAACCCTAACCCAATCCCAAACCCTAACTCAAACACTAACCCTAGCCCTGAACCTAACCTAAACCTAACATTGCCCTAATCCTAACACTAAACCGAACCCTAACCATAACCCTAATCCTAAACCTAATCCTAAACCTAGCCCTAACCCTGACCCTAACCCTAACCTGAACCCTAACACAAAGCCGAGCCCCAGCACTAGCCGTAGCCCAACCCTAAATCTAACCCTAACCCTAAACCTAATCATAGCCCTAACCCTAACCCTAATCCTAAGCCTAGCCCTAACCCTAACACTACCCCTAACACTAATCCTTACCCTAACCCTAACCCTAACCCTAACCCTAACCATAACCCTAACCCTAACCCTAACGCTAACCCTAACCCTAACCCTAACCCGAGTCCTAATGCTTACCCTTATCCTAACACTAAACCTAACCCTAACCCTATCACTAACCCTAACCCTAACATTGCCCTAATCCTAACACTAACCCAAGCCCTAACCCTAACCGTAGACCTAAACCTAACCCTAGCCCTAACACTAACCTAAATCTAACCCTAACCCTATCCCTAACCCTAACCCAAACACTAACACTAACACTAAACCTAGCACTAGCACTAGACCTAGCCCTAACCCTAACCCTAACCCTAACCCTAGACCTAACCCTAACCCTAACACTAACCCGAACACTAGCTCCAGCCCGAGCCCTAACCCTAACTCTAAACCAAACCCTAACCCTAACCCGAACCCTAGCACTAACCCTTATCCTAACGCTAACCCTAACACTAACTCTTGCCCTAACCCGAACCATAACCCGAACCCTAACCCGAGCCCGAGTCCTAACCCTAACCCTAACACAAATCCTGGACCTCACTCTAACCCTAACCCGAGCGCTAACGCTAACCCTAACGCGAGCCCTGAACCTAACCTAAAGCTAATATTGCCCTAATCCTAACACTAACCCTAACCCTAACACTAACCCTAACCCTAACACTAGCCCTAGCTCTAGCCCTAACCTTAACACTAACCCAACCCCAACCCGAACCCTAACCCTCACCCTAGCACTAGACGTAACCCTAAACCTAAGCCTAACCCTACACCTAAACCTAGCCCTAACCTCAAACCTAACCCTAACCGTAACACTAACCCTAACCCTAACTCTAACCCTAACCCTAACCCTAAGCCTAACCCTAAACCTAATCCTAACTGTAACCCTAACCCTAACCATAATTCTAAACCAAGCTCTAGCCCTAAACCTAGCCCTAGCCCTAACCCTCACCATCGCCCTAACACTAACCCGAGCCCTAACCCTAACCCTAACCTTAACCCTAAACCAAACCCCAACCCTAACCCTAACCCTAACCCAAGCCCTAACCCTAATCCTAACCCTAACCCTAACCATAATTCCAACGCTACTTCTAGCCCTAACCCTAGCCCTAGCCCTAAACCACACCCTAGCCTTAACACTAACCCTAACACGAACCGTAACCCTAACCCTAACCCTAACCCTAACCCTAACCCTAACCCTAACCCAAACCCTAACCCTAACCCTAACTCTAACCTAACCCTAACGTTAACCCTAACCTGAACCCTAGCCCTAGCCCTAGCCCTAACCCTAGCCCTAGCCCTAGCCCTAGCCCTAACTCTAACCCTAAACCTAACCCTAACGCGATCCCTAGCACTTACCCTCAGCCTAACCCTAGCCCTAACACTAAACCTAACCCGAACTCTAATCCTAACCCGAACACAAATGCTAGCATTAACCTGAACTCTAACCCTAACCCTAACACTATCCATAACCCTAAACCGAACCCTAACCTAACCCTAACTTTAAAACTAAGCCTAGCCCTAGACCGGACCCTAACCCGAACCCTAACCTTAACCATAACCCTAACCCTAGACCTAACCCTAAACCTAAAACTAACCCTAATCTGAACCCTAATCCTAACACTAACCCTAACCCTAACCCTAACCCTAAACCTAACCCTAACCTTAGCCCTATCCCGAGCCCTAGCCCTGATCCTAACCCTAACCCTAACCATACACCTAACCCTAACCCTAACCCTAGCCCTAACTCTAAAACTATCCCTAAACCTAACCCTAACCCTAACCCGAACACTAACCCGAACACTAACCCTAACGCTGAAACTAACCTAAGCCTAACATTGCCCTAATCATAACACTAACCCTAGCTCTAACTCTAACCCTAACCCTAATCCTAACCCTAAAACTAACCCTAGCGCTAGCACTAGCCCTTGCCCTAACCCTAACCCTAACGCTAACCCAAGCCCTAACACTAGCCCTAACCCTAATCCTAATCCTAATCCTAAAACTAACCCTAAACCTAACCCTAACCCTAATCCTAAGCCTAACCCTAAACCTAACACTATCCCTAACCTGAGCCCTAATCCTAACCCTAACCCTAACCCTAAACCTAATCCGAGTCGTAACCCTAAACCTAACACTAACGCTGGCCCTAAGCCTAAACCTAACCCTAACCCTAAACCTAAACCTAACCCTAATCCTAGCCCTAGCCCTAGCCCTAACCTTAACCCTAACCCTAACCCTAACCCTAACCCAATCCCAAACCCTAACTCAAACACTAACCCTAGCCCTGAACCTAACCATACCTAACATTGCCCTAATCCTAACACTAAACCGAACCCTAACCCTAACCCTAATCCTAAACCTAATCCTAAACCTAGCCCTAACCCTGACCCAAACCTAACCTGAACCCTAACACAAAGCCGAGCCCTAGCACTAGCCGTAGCCCAATCCTAAATCTAACCCTAACCCTAAACCTAATCATAGCCCTAACCCTAACCCTAATACTAAGCCTAGCCCTAACCCTAACACTACCCCTAACACTAATCCTTACCCTAACCCTAACCCTAACCCTAACCCTAACCCTAAACCTAACCCAAACCCTAAATCTAACCCTAACCCTAACCCTAACCCTAACCCTAACCCTAAACCTAACCCTAACCCGAGCCCTAACCCGAGCCCTAGCCCTGACACTATCCCTAACCCTAACCCTACCCTTAACCCTAACCCTAACCCTAGCCCTAACTCTAACACTATCACTAAACCTAACCCTAACCCTAACCCTAACCCGAACACTAACCCTAGCCCTGAACCAAACCTAAACCTAACATTGCCCAAATCATAACACTAACCCTAACCCTAACCCTAATCCTAAACCGAATCCTAATTCTAACACTAACCATAGCCCCAACCCTAATCCTAACCCTAACCCTAACCCTAACCCTAACTCTAACCCTAACCCTAACCCTAGCCCTAACCTTAACCCTAACCCTAAACCTAACCCGAACACTAACCCTAACCCTAATCCGAAACCTAAAACTAACCCTATCCCTAGCACTAGCCCTAGCCGTAAGCCTAATACTAACCCTAACCCTAACCCTAACCCTAACCCTAATCCTAGCCCTAACCCTAACCCTAAACCTAACCCTAACACTAACCCTAGCCCTAGCCCTAGCCCTAACCCTAAACCTAACCCTAACCCTAGCCCTAAACCTAGCCCTAACGCTAACCCTAACCCTAAACCTAATCCTAGCCCTAACCCTAACCCTAGCCCTAATCATAACCCCAGCCCTAGACATAACCCTAGCCCAAGCCCGAACCCTAACGCGAGCCCTAACCCTAATCCTAACCCTAAAGATAACCCAAACACTAAATCTAACCCTAGCCCTAACACTAACCCGAAGCCTAACCCTAACCCTAACCCTAACCCTAACCCTAACCCTAACCATAACCCTAACCCTAACCCTAACGCTAACCCTAACCCTAACCCTAACCCGAGTCCTAATGCTTACCCTTATCCTAACACTAAACCTAACCCTAACCCTATCACTAACCCTAACCCTAACATTGCCCTAATCCTAACACTAACCCAAGCCCTAACCCTAACCGTAGACCTAAACCTAACCCTAGCCCTAACACTAACCTAAATCTAACCCTAACCCTATCCCTAACCCTAACCCAAACACTAACACTAACACTAAACCTAGCACTAGCACTAGACCTAGCCCTAACCCTAACCCTAACCCTAGACCTAACCCTAACCCTAACACTAACCCGAACACTAGCTCGAGCCCGAGCCCTAACCCTAACTCTAAACCAAACCCTAACCCTAACCCGAACCCTAGCACTAACCCTTATCCTAACGCTAACCCTAACACTAACTCTTGCCCTAACCCGAACCATAACCCGAACCCTAACCCGAGCCCGAGTCCTAACCCTAACCCTAACACAAATCCTGGACCTCACTCTAACCCTAACCCGAGCGCTAACGCTAACCCTAACGCTAGCCCTGAACCTAACCTAAAGCTAATATTGCCCTAATCCTAACACTAACCCTAACCCTAACACTAACCCTAACCCTAACACTAGCCCTAGCTCCAGCCCTAACCTTAACACTAACCCAACCCCAACCCTAACCCTAACCCTCGCCCTAGCACTAGACGTAACACTAAACCTAAGCCTAACCCTACACCTAAACCTAGCCCTAACCTCAAACCTAACCCTAACCGTAACACTAACCCTAACCCTAACTCTAACCCTAACCCTAACCCTAAGCCTAACCCTAAACCTAATCCTAACTGTAACCCTAACCCTAACCATAATTCTAAACCAAGCTCTAGCCCTAAACCTAGCCCTAGCCCTAACCCTCACCATAGCCCTAACACTAACCCTAGCCCTAACCCTAACCCTAACCTTAACCCTAAACCAAACCCCAACCCTAACCCTAACCCTAACCCAAGCCCTAACCCTAATCCTAACCCTAACCCTAACCATAATTCCAACCCTACTTCTAGCCCTAACCCTAGCCCTAGCCCTAAACCACACCCTAGCCTTAACACTAACCCTAACACGAACCGTAACCCTAACCCTAACCCTAACCCTAACCCTAACCCTAACCCAAACTCTAACCCTAACCCTAACTCTAACCTAACCCTAACGTTAACCCTAACCTGAACCCTAGCCCTAGCCCTAGCCCTAACCCTAGCCCTAGCCCTAGCCCTAGCCCTAACTCTAACCCTAAACCTAACCCTAACGCGATCCCTAGCACTTACCCTCAGCCTAACCCTAGCCCTAACACTAAACCTAACCCGAACTCTAATCCTAACCCGAACACAAATGCTAGCATTAACCTGAACTCTAACCCTAACCCTAACACTATCCATAACCCTAAACCGAACCCTAACCTAACCCTAACTTTAAAACTAAGCCTAGCCCTAGACCGGACCCTAACCCGAACCCTAACCTTAACCATAACCCTAACCCTAGACCTAACCCTAAACCTAAAACTAACCCTAATCTGAACCCTAATCCTAACACTAACCCTAACCCTAACCCTAACCCTAAACCTAACCCTAACCTTAGCCCTATCCCGAGCCCTAGCCCTGATCCTAACCCTAACCCTAACCATACACCTAACCCTAACCCTAACCCTAGTCCTAACTCTAAAACTATCCCTAAACCTAACCCTAACCCTAACCCGAACACTAACCCGAACACTAACCCTAACCCTGAAACTAACCTAAGCCTAACATTGCCCTAATCATAACACTAACCCTAGCTCTAACTCTAACCCTAACCCTAATCCTAACCCTAAAACTAACCCTAGCGCTAGCACTAGCCCGTGCCCTAACCCTAACCCTAACGCTAACCCGAGCCCTAACACTAGCCATAACCCTAATCCTAATCCTAATCCTAAAACTAACCCTAAACCTAACCCTAACCCTAATCCTAAGCCTAACCCTAAACCTAACACTAACCCTAACCCGAGCCCTAATCCTAACCCTAACCCTAACCCTAAACCTAATCCGAGCCGTAACCCTAAACCTAACACTAACGCTGGCCCTAAGCCTAAACCTAACCCTAACCCTAAACCTAAACCTAACCCTAATCCTAGCCCTAGCCCTAACCTTAACCCTAACCCTAACCCTAACCCTAACCCAATCCCAAACCCTAACTCAAACACTAACCCTAGCCCTGAACCTAACCTAAACCTAACATTGCCCTAATCCTAACACTAAACCGAACCCTAACCCTAACCCTAATCCTAAACCTAATCCTAAACCTAGCCCTAACCCTGACCCAAACCTAACCTGAACCCTAACACAAAGCCGAGCCCTAGCACTAGCCGTAGCCCAATCCTAAATCTAACCCTAACCCTAAACCTAATCATAGCCCTAACCCTAACCCTAATACTATGCCTAGCCCTAACCCTAACACTACCCCTAACACTAATCCTTACCCTAACCCTAACCCTAACCCTAACCCTAACCCTAAACCTAACCCAAACCCTAAATCTAACCCTAACCCTAACCCTAACCCTAACCCTAACCCTAAACCTAACCCTAACCCGAGCCCTAACCCGAGCCCTAGCCCTGACACTATCCCTAACCCTAACCCTACCCCTAACCCTAACCCTAACCCTAGCCCTAACTCTAACACTATCACTAAACCTAACCCTAACCCTAACCCTAACCCGAACACTAACCCTAGCCCTGAACCTAACCTAAACCTAACATTGCCCAAATCATAACACTAACCCTAACCCTAACCCTAATCCTAAACCGAACCCTAACTCTAACACTAACCATAGCCCTAACCCTAATCCTAACCCTAACCCTAACCCTAACCCTAACCCTAACCCTAACCCTAACCCTAGCCCTAACCTTAACCCTAACCCTAAACCTAACCCTAACACTAACCCTAACCCTAATCCGAAACCTAAAACTAACCCTAGCCCTAGCACTAGCCCTAGCCGTAAGCCTAATACTAACCCTAACCCTAACCCTAACCCTAATCCTAGCCCTAACCCTAACCCTAAACCTAACCCTAACACTAACCCTAGCCCTAGCCCTAGCCCTAACCCTAAACCTAACCCTAACCCTAGCCCTAAACCTAGCCCTAACGCTAACCCTAACCCTAAACCTAATCCTAGCCCTAACCCTAACCCTAGCCCTAATCTTAACCCTAGCCCTAGACATAACCCTAGCCCAAGCCCGAATGCTAACGCTAGCCCTAACCCTAATCCTAACCCTAAAGATAACCCAAACACTAAATCTAACCCTAGCCCTAACACTAACCCTAAGCCTAACCCTAACCCTAAATCTAACCCTAACCCTAACCTTAACCCTAACTCTAACCCTAGCCCTAACCTAAACCCTAACCCTAACCCTAATCCTAACACTGGCACTAACGCTAGCCTTATCCCTAACCCTAACCGTAAAACTATCCCTAACCCTAACCCAAACCCTAATCCTATCCTAACCCTAACCCTACCCCTAACACTAGCCCTAGCCCGAACCCTAAACCTAACCCAAACACTAACCCTAACCCTAATCCTAACCCTAAACCTAACCCTAACCCTAGCCCGAGTCCTAACCATAGCCCTAGCCCTGAACCTAACCCTAACCCTAAACCTAACCCTAACTCTAAACCAAACCCTAACCCTAACCCAATCCCAAACCCTAACTCAAACACTAACCCTAGCCCTGAACCTAACCTAAACCTAACATTGCCCTAATCCTAACACTAAACCGAACCCTAACCATAACCCTAATCCTAAACCTAATCCTAAACCTAGCCCTAACCCTGACCCTAACCCTAACCTGAACCCTAACACAAAGCCGAGCCCCAGCACTAGCCGTAGCCCAACCCTAAATCTAACCCTAACCCTAAACCTAATCAAAGCCCTAACCCTAACCCTAATCCTAAGCCTAGCCCTAACCCTAACACTACCCCTAACACTAATCCTTACCCTAACCCTAACCCTAACCCTAACCCTAACCATAACCCTAACCCTAACCCGAACGCTAACCCTAACCCTAACCCTAACCCGAGTCCTAATGCTTACCCTTATCCTAACACTAAACCTAACCCTAACCCTATCACTAACCCTAACCCTAACATTGCCCTAATCCTAACACTAACCCAAGCCCTAACCCTAACCGTAGACCTAAACCTAACCCTAGCCCTAACACTAACCTAAATCTAACCCTAGCCCTAACCCTAACCCTAACCCTAACCCTAGACCTAACCCTAACCCTAACACTAACCCGAACACTAGCTCCAGCCCGAGCCCTAACCCTAACTCTAAACCAAACCCTAACCCTAACCCGAACCCTAGCACTAACCCTTATCCTAACGCTAACCCTAACACTAACTCTTGCCCTAACCCGAACCATAACCCGAACCCTAACCCGAGCCCGAGTCCTAACCCTAACCCTAACACAAATCCTGGACCTCACTCTAACCCTAACCCGAGCGCTAACGCTAACCCTAACGCTAGCCCTGAACCTAACCTAAAGCTAATATTGCCCTAATCCTAACACTAACCCTAACCCTAACACTAACCCTAACCCAAGCCCTAACCCTAATCCTAACCCTAACCCTAACCATAATTCCAACCCTACTTCTAGCCCTAACCCTAGCCCTAGCCCTAAACCACACCCTAGCTTTAACACTAACCCTAACACGAACCGTAACCCTAACCCTAACCCTAACCCTAACCCTAACCCTAACCCAAACTCTAACCCTAACCCTAACTCTAACCTAACCCTAACGTTAACCCTAACCTGAACCCTAGCCCTAGCCCTAGCCCTAACCCTAGCCCTAGCCCTAGCCCTAGCCCTAACTCTAACCCTAAACCTAACCCTAACGCGATCCCTAGCACTTACCCTCAGCCTAACCCTAGCCCTAACACTAAACCTAACCCGAACTCTAATCCTAACCCGAACACAAATGCTAGCATTAACCTGAACTCTAACCCTAACCCTAACACTATCCATAACCCTAAACCGAACCCTAACCTAACCCTAACTTTAAAACTAAGCCTAGCCCTAGACCGGACCCTAACCCGAACCCTAACCTTAACCATAACCCTAACCCTAGACCTAACCCTAAACCTAAAACTAACCCTAATCTGAACCCTAATCCTAACACTAACCCTAACCCTAACCCTAACCCTAAACCTAACCCTAACCTTAGCCCTATCCCGAGCCCTAGCCCTGATCCTAACCCTAACCCTAACCATACACCTAACCCTAACCCTAACCCTAGTCCTAACTCTAAAACTATCCCTAAACCTAACCCTAACCCTAACCCGAACACTAACCCGAACACTAACCCTAACCCTGAAACTAACCTAAGCCTAACATTGCCCTAATCATAACACTAACCCTAGCTCTAACTCTAACCCTAACCCTAATCCTAACCCTAAAACTAACCCTAGCGCTAGCACTAGCCCGTGCCCTAACCCTAACCCTAACGCTAACCCGAGCCCTAACACTAGCCATAACCCTAATCCTAATCCTAATCCTAAAACTAACCCTAAACCTAACCCTAACCCTAATCCTAAGCCTAACCCTAAACCTAACACTAACCCTAACCCGAGCCCTAATCCTAACCCTAACCCTAACCCTAAACCTAATCCGAGCCGTAACCCTAAACCTAACACTAACGCTGGCCCTAAGCCTAAACCTAACCCTAACCCTAAACCTAAACCTAACCCTAATCCTAGCCCTAGCCCTAACCTTAACCCTAACCCTAACCCTAACCCTAACCCAATCCCAAACCCTAACTCAAACACTAACCCTAGCCCTGAACCTAACCTAAACCTAACATTGCCCTAATCCTAACACTAAACCGAACCCTAACCCTAACCCTAATCCTAAACCTAATCCTAAACCTAGCCCTAACCCTGACCCAAACCTAACCTGAACCCTAACACAAAGCCGAGCCCTAGCACTAGCCGTAGCCCAATCCTAAATCTAACCCTAACCCTAAACCTAATCATAGCCCTAACCCTAACCCTAATACTAAGCCTAGCCCTAACCCTAACACTACCCCTAACACTAATCCTTACCCTAACCCTAACCCTAACCCTAACCCTAACCCTAAACCTAACCCAAACCCTAAATCTAACCCTAACCCTAACCCTAACCCTAACCCTAACCCTAACCCTAAACCTAACCCTAACCCGAGCCCTAACCCGAGCCCTAGCCCTGACACTATCCCTAACCCTAACCCTACCCCTAACCCTAACCCTAACCCTAGCCCTAACTCTAACACTATCACTAAACCTAACCCTAACCCTAACCCTAACCCGAACACTAACCCTAGCCCTGAACCTAACCTAAACCTAACATTGCCCAAATCATAACACTAACCCTAACCCTAACCCTAATCCTAAACCGAACCCTAACTCTAACACTAACCATAGCCCTAACCCTAATCCTAACCCTAACCCTAACCCTAACCCTAACCCTAACCCTAACCCTAACCCTAACCCTAGCCCTAACCTTAACCCTAACCCTAAACCTAACCCTAACACTAACCCTAACCCTAATCCGAAACCTAAAACTAACCCTAGCCCTAGCACTAGCCCTAGCCGTAAGCCTAATACTAACCCTAACCCTAACCCTAACCCTAATCCTAGCCCTAACCCTAACCCTAAACCTAACCCTAACACTAACCCTAGCCCTAGCCCTAGCCCTAACCCTAAACCTAACCCTAACCCTAGCCCTAAACCTAGCCCTAACGCTAACCCTAACCCTAAACCTAATCCTAGCCCTAACCCTAACCCTAGCCCTAATCTTAACCCTAGCCCTAGACGTAACCCTAGCCCAAGCCCGAATGCTAACGCTAGCCCTAACCCTAATCCTAACCCTAAAGATAACCCAAACACTAAATCTAACCCTAGCCCTAACACTAACCCTAAGCCTAACCCTAACCCTAAATCTAACCCTAACCCTAACCTTAACCCTAACTCTAACCCTAGCCCTAACCTAAACCCTAACCCTAACCCTAATCCTAACACTGGCACTAACGCTAGCCTTATCCCTAACCCTAACCGTAAAACTATCCCTAACCCTAACCCAAACCCTAACCCTATCCTAACCCTAACCCTACCCCTAACACTAGCCCTAGCCCGAACCCTAAACCTAACCCAAACACTAACCCTAACCCTAATCCTAACCCTAAACCTAACCCTAACCCTAGCCCGAGTCCTAACCATAGCCCTAGCCCTGAACCTAACCCTAACCCTAAACCTAACCCTAACTCTAAACCAAACCCTAACCCTAACCCAATCCTAAACCCTAACTCAAACACTAACCCTAGCCCTGAACCTAACCTAAACCTAACATTGCCCTAATCCTAACACTAAACCGAACCCTAACCGTAACCCTAATCCTAAACCTAATCCTAAACCTAGCCCTAACCCTGACCCTAACCCTAACCTGAACCCTAACACAAAGCCGAGCCCCAGCACTAGCCGTAGCCCAACCCTAAATCTAACCCTAACCCTAAACCTAATCAAAGCCCTAACCCTAACCCTAATCCTAAGCCTAGCCCTAACCCTAACACTACCCCTAACACTAATCCTTACCCTAACCCTAACCCTAACCCTAACCCTAACCATAACCCTAACCCTAACCCGAACGCTAACCCTAACCCTAACCCTAACCCGAGTCCTAATGCTTACCCTTATCCTAACACTAAACCTAACCCTAACCCTATCACTAACCCTAACCCTAACATTGCCCTAATCCTAACACTAACCCAAGCCCTAACCCTAACCGTAGACCTAAACCTAACCCTAGCCCGAACACTAACCTAAATCTAACCCTAGCCCTAACCCTAACCCTAACCCTAACCCTAGACCTAACCCTAACCCTAACACTAACCCGAACACTAGCTCCAGCCCGAGCCCTAACCCTAACTCTAAACCAAACCCTAACCCTAACCCGAACCCTAGCACTAACCCTTATCCTAACGCTAACCCTAACACTAACTCTTGCCCTAACCCGAACCATAACCCGAACCCTAACCCGAGCCCGAGTCCTAACCCTAACCCTAACACAAATCCTGGACCTCACTCTAACCCTAACCCGAGCGCTAACGCTAACCCTAACGCTAGCCCTGAACCTAACCTAAAGCTAATATTGCCCTAATCCTAACACTAACCCTAACCCTAACACTAACCCTAACCCTAACACTAGCCCTAGCTCTAGCCCTAACCTTAACACTAACCCAACCCCAACCCTAACCCTAACCCTCGCCCTAGCACTAGACGTAACCCTAAACCTAAGCCTAACCCTACACCTAAACCTAGCCCTAACCTCAAACCTAACCCTAACCGTAACACTAACCCTAACCCTAACTCTAACCCAAACCCTAACCCTAAGCCTAACCCTAAACCTAATCCTAACTGTAACCCTAACCCTAACCATAATTCTAAACCAAGCTCTAGCCCTAAACCTAGCCCTAGCCCTAACCCTCACCATAGCCCTAACACTAACCCTAGCCCTAACCCTAACCCTAACCTTAACCCTAAACCAAACCCCAACCCTAACCCTAACCCAAGCCCTAACCCTAATCCTAACCCTAACCCTAACCATAATTCCAACCCTACTTCTAGCCCTAACCCTAGCCCTAGCCCTAAACCACACCCTAGCCTTAACACTAACCCTAACACGAACCGTAAAGCTAACCCTAACCCTAACCCTAACCCTAACCCTAACCCAAACCCTAACCCTAACCCTAACTCTAACCTAACCCTAACGTTAACCCTAACCTGAACCCTAGCCCTAGCCCTAGCCCTAACCCTAGCCCTAGCCCTAGCCCTAGCCCTAACTCTAACCCTAAACCTAACCCTAACGCGATCCCTAGCACTTACCCTCAGCCTAACCCTAGCCCTAACACTAAACCTAACCCGAACTCTAATCCTAACCCGAACACAAATGCTAGCATTAACCTGAACTTTAACCCTAACCCTAACACTATCCATAACCCTAAACCGAACCCTAACCTAACCCTAACTTTAAAACTAAGCCTAGCCCTAGACCGGACCCTAACCCGAACCCTAACCTTAACCATAACCCTAACCCTAGACCTAACCCTAAACCTAAAACTAACCCTAATCTGAACCCTAATCCTAACACTAACCCTAACCCTAACCCTAACCCTAACCCTAACCCTAACCCTAACCCTAACCCTAACCCTAAACCTAACCCTAACCTTAACCATAACCCTAACCCTAGACCTAACCCTAAACCTAAAACTAACCCTAATCTGAACCCCAATCCTAACACTAACCCTAACCCTAACCCTAACCCTAATCCTAACCCTAACCTTAGCCCTATCCCGAGCCCTAGCCCTGATCCTAACCCTAACCCTAACCATACACCTAACCCTAACCCTAACCCTAGCCCTAACTCTAAAACTATCCCTAAACCTAACCCTAACCCTAACCCGAACACTAACCCGAACACTAACCCTAACCCTGAAACTAACCTAAGCCTAACATTGCCCTAATCATAACACTAACCCTAGCTCTAACTCTAACCCTAACCCTAATCCTAACCCTAAAACTAACCCTAACGCTAGCACTAGCCCTTGCCCTAACCCTAACCCTAACGCTAACCCGAGCCCTAACACTAGCCCTAACCCTAATCCTAATCCTAATCCTAAGCCTAACCCTAAACCTAACACTAACCCTAACCCGAGCCCTAATCCTAACCCTAACCCTAACCCTAAACCTAATCCGAGCCGTAACCCTAAACCTAACAGTAACGCTGGCCCTAAGCCTAAACCTAACCCTAACCCTAAACCTAAACCTAACCCTAATCCTAGCCCTAGCCCTAACCTTAACCCTAACCCTAACCCTAACCCTAACCCAATCCCAAACCCTAACTCAAACACTAACCCTAGCCCTGAACCTAACCTAAACCTAACATTGCCCTAATCCTAACACTAAACCGAACCCTAACCCTAACCCTAATCCTAAACCTAATCCTAAACCTAGCCCTAACCCTGACCCAAACCTAACCTGAACCCTAACACAAAGCCGAGCCCTAGCACTAGCCGTAGCCCAATCCTAAATCTAACCCTAACCCTAAACCTAATCATAGCCCTAACCCTAACCCTAATACTAAGCCGAGCCCTAACCCTAACACTACCCCTAACACTAATCCTTACCCGAACCCTAACCCTAACCCTAACCCTAACCCTAATCCTAAACTGAACCCTAACTCTAACACTAACCATAGCCCTAACCCTAATCCTCACCCTAGCCCTAACCCTATCCCTAACCCTAATCCTAGCCCTAACCCTAAACCTAGCCCTAACCCTAACCCTAGCCCTAATCCTAATCCTAACACTAACCCTAACCCTAACCCTAAACCTAAATCTAATCCTAACCCTAGCCCTAGCCCTAACCTTAAGTCTAACCCTAACCCTAACCCTAGCCCTAACACTAACCCTAACCCTAACCCTAACCCTAACACTAACCCTAACCCTAAATCTAGCTCTAACCCTAACCCTAGCCCTAACCCTAACCCTAACCCTAACACTAGCCCTAACGCTAAACCTAAAACTAACCCTAGTCCTAGCACTAGCCCTAGCCGTAAGCCTAATACTAACGCTAACCCTAACCCTAACCCTAACCCTAACCCTAATTCTAGCCCTAACCCTAACCCTAAACCTAACCCTAACCCTAACACTAGCCCTAACGCTAAACCTAACCCTAACCCTAGCCCTAATCTTAACCCTAGCCCTAGACCTAACCCTAGCCCAAGCCCGAACCCTAAAGCTAGCCCTAACCCTAATCCTAACCCTAAAGATAACCCAAACCCTAAATCTAACTCTGGCCCTAAATGATGATGATGATGAGGTCCGAACCCTAAAACTAACACTAACTCTAACACTAGCCCTAACCCTAACCCTAACCCTAACCCTTCCCCTAACTCTGATCCTAACCCTAACCCTAACCCTAACCCTAACCCTAACCCTAGCACTAACCCGAACCCTAATCCTAACCCTAAAGCTAACCCTAGCCCTAAACGGGGCCCTAAATCTAACACGAACACTAATCGTAACACTAACCCTAACCCTAACCCTAAGCCTAACCCTAAACCTAACCCTAACCCCTAACCCTAGCCCTTGCCCGAATCCAAAACCTAACACTAACCCTAGCCTGAGCCCTACCCTAGCCCTAGCCCTGAACCTAACCCTAACCCTAACACTAACCCTAACTCTCAACCAACCCTAACCATAACCCGAACCCAAACCCTAACCCAATCCCTAACCCTAGCCCTGAACCTAACCTAAACCTAACATTGCCCTAATCCTAACACTAACCTTAACCAAACGCTAACCCTAATCCTAGCCCTAACCCGAAGACTAACCCTAATCCTAGCCTTAACCCTAACCCTGACCCTGACACTGACCCTGACCCTGACCCTGACCCTGACCCTGACCCTGACCCTTACCCTGACCCTGACCCTGACCCTGATCCTAACCCTAACCCTAATCCTAAACCTAACCCTAAACCTAACCCTAACCCTAACCCTAACCCTAACCCTAACCCTAACCCTAACCCTAACCCTCACCCTAACCCTAAACGTAACCCTAACGCTAGCCCTAACTCAAACACTATCCCTAAACCTAACACTAACCCTAACCCTAACCCTAACCCTAACCCTAACCCTAATCCTAAGCCAAACCCTAAACCTAACAATAACCCTAACCCTAGCCCTAATCCTAACCCTAACCCTAACCCTGAACCTAATCCGAGCCGTAACCCTAAACCTAACACTAACCCTGGCCCGAACCCTAAACCTAACCCTAACCCTAAACCTAAACCTAGCCCTAATCCGAGCCCTAGCCCTAACCTTAAACCTAACCCTAACCCGAACCCTAACCCTAGCCCTTACACTAACCCTAACCCTAACCCTAAGCCTAACCCTCGCCCTAACTCTAACACTAACCCTAACCCCTTAACCGTAGCCCTAGACCTAACACTAGCCCAAGCCCGAACCCTAACGCTAGCCCTAACCCTAATCCTAACCCTAAAGATAACCCAAACCCTAAATCTAACCCTAGCCCTAACACTAACCCTAACCCTAACCCTAAATCTAACCCTAACCCTAACCCTAACCCTAACCCAAGCCCTAACCTAAACCCTAACCCCAACCATAATCCTAACACTGGCACTAATGCTAGCCTTATCCCTAACCCTAACCGTAAAACTATCCCTAACCCTAACCCAAACCCTAACCCTATCCTAACCCTAACCCTACCCCTAACACTAGCCCTAGCCTGAACCCTAAACCTAACCCAAACACTAACCCTAACCCTAATCCTAACCCTAACCCTAACCCTAACCCTAGCCCGAGCCCTAACCATAGCCCTAGCCCTGAACCTAACCCTAACCCTAAACCTAACCCGAACTCTAAACCAAACCCTAACCCTAACCCAATCCCAAACCCTCACTCAAACACGAACCCTAGCCCTGAACCTAACCTAAACCTAACATTGCCCTAATCCTAACACTAACCCGAACCCTAACCCTAACCCTAATCCTAAACCTAATCCTAAACCTAGCCCTAACCCTGACCCTAACCCTAACCTGAACCCTAACACTAAACCGAGCCCAAGCACTAGCCGTAGCCCAACCCTAAATCTCACCCTAACCCTAAACCTAATCATAGCCCTAACCCTAACCCTAATCCTAAGCCTAGCCCTAACGCTAACACTACCCCTCACACTATTCCTTACCCTAACCCTAACCCTAAACCTTACCCTAACGCTAAACCTAACCCTAGCCCTAAAGCTAGCCCTAACCCTAACCCTAACCCTAACACTAATCCTAGCCCTAACCCTAACCCTAACCCTAACCCTAGCCCTAAACTTAACCCTAGCCCTAGCCCTAGCCCAAGCCCGAACCCTAATGCTAGCTTTAACCCTAATCGTAACCCAAATGATAACCCGAACCCTAAATCTAACCCTAGCCCTAACACTAACCCGAACCCTAACCCCAACCCTAACCCTAATCCTAACCCTAACACTAACCCTAACCCTAACCCTAACACTAACCCTAGTGCTAGCACTAGCCCTAGCCCTAACCCTAACCCTAACGCTAACCCTAGCCCTAACCCTAGCCCTAACACTAAACCAAACCCTAATCCTAAACCTAACCCTAAACCTAACACTAAACCTAACCCTAGCCCGAATCCTAACTCTAACCCTAACCCTAAACCTAATCCGAGCCGTAACCCTAAACCGAACACTAACCCTGGCCCTAACCCTAAACCTAACCCAAAACCTAACCCATACCCTAACCCTAATCCCAGCCCTAACCCTAACTCTAATCCTAACCCTAACCCTAGCCCTAGCTCTAACCTTAACCCTAACCCTAACCCTAACCCTAGCCCTAACACTAACCCTAACCCTAACCCTAACCCTCGCCCTAACCCTAACCCTAACACTAACCCTAACCCTAAATCTAGCCCTAACCCTAACCCTAGCCCTAACCCTAACCCTAAACCTAACCCTAACACTAACCCTAGCCCTAGCCCTAGCCCTAACCCTAAACCCTAACCCTAACACTAGCCCTAACGCTAAACCTAAAACTAACCCTAGCCCTAGCACTAGCCCGAGCCGTAAGCCTAATACTAACCCTAACCCTAACCCTAACCCTAATCCTAGCCCTAACCCTAACCCTAAACCTAACCCTAACACTAACCCTAGCCCTAGCCCTAGCCCTAACCCTAACCCTAACCCTAACACTAGCCCTAACGCTAAACCTAACCCTAACCCTAGCCCTAAACCTAGCCCTAACCCTAACCCTAAACCCAAACCCTAAACCTAATCCTAGCCCTAACCCTAACCCGAGCCCTAATCTTAACCCTAGCCCTAGACCTAACCCTAGCCCAAGCCCGAACCCTAACGCTAGCCCTAACACTAATCCTAACCCTAAAGATAACCCAAACCCTAAATCTAACCCTAGCCCTAACTCTAACCCTAACCCTAACCCTAACCCTAAATCTAACCCTAACCCTAACCCTAACCCTAACCCTAACCCTAACCCTAGCCCTAACCTAAACCCTAACCCTAACCGTAATCCTAACATTGGCACTAACGCTAGCCTTATCCCTAACCGTAAAACTATCCCTAACCCTAACCCAAACCCTAACCCTATCTTAACCCTAACCCCACCCCTAACACTAGCCCTAGCCCGAACCCTAAACCTAACCCAAACACTAACCCTAACCCTAATCCTAACCCTAACCCTAACCCTAACCCTAGCCCGAGCCCTAACCATAGCCCTAGCCCTGAACCTAACCCTAACCCTAAACCTAACCCTAACTCTAAACCAAACCCTAACCCTAACCCAATCCCAAACCCTAACTCAAACACTAACCCTAGCCCTGAACCTAACCTAAACCTAACATTGCCCTAATCCTAACACTAAACCGAACCCTAACCCTAACCTTAATCCTAAACGTAATCCTAAACCTAGCCCTAACCCTGACCCTAACCCTAACCTGAACCCTAACACGAAGCCGAGCCCGAGCACTAGCCGTAGCCCAACCCTAAATCTAACCCTAAACCTAAACCTAATCATAGCCCTAACCCTAACCCTAATCCTAAGCTTAGCCCTAACCCTAACACTACCCCTAACACTAATCCTTACCCTAACCCTAACCCTAACCCTAATCCTAAACTGAACCCTAACTCTAACACTAACCATAGCCCTAACCCTAATCCTAACACTAGCCCTAACCCTATCCCTAACCCTAATCCTAGCCCTAACCCTAAACCTAGCCCTAACCCTAACCCTAGCCCTAATCCTAACACTAACCCTAACCCTAACCCTAAACCTAAATCTAATCCTAACCCTAGCCCTAGCCCTAACCTTAACCCTAACCCTAACCCTAACCCTAGCCCTAACACTAACCCTAACCCTAACCCTAACCCTAACACTAACCCTAACCCTAAATCTAGCCCTAACCCTAACCCTAGCCCTAACCCTAACCCTAACCCTAACACTAGCCCTAACGCTAAACCTAAAACTAACCCTAGTCCTAGCACTAGCCCTAGCCGTAAGCCTAATACTAACGCTAACCCTAACCCTAACCCTAACCCTAATCCTAGCCCTAACCCTAACCCTAAACCTAACCCTAACACTAACACTAACCCTAGCCCTAGCCCTAGCCCTAACCCTAACCCTAACCCTAACCCTAACCCTAACACTAGCCCTAACCCTAATCCTAGCCCTAACCCTAACCCTAAACCTAACCCTAACACTAACCCTAGCCCTAGCCCTAGCCCTAACCCTAACCCTAACCCTAACACTAGCCCTAACGCTAAACCTAACCCTAACCCTAGCCCTAATCTTAACCCTAGCCCTAGACCTAACCCTAGCCCAAGCCCGAACCCTAAAGCTAGCCCTAACCCTAATCCTAACCCTAAAGATAACCCAAACCCTAAATCTAACCCTGGCCCTAAATGATGATGATGATGAGGTCCGAACCCTAAAACTAATACTAACTCTAACACTAGCCCTAACCCTAACCCTAACCCTAACCCTAACCCTAACCCTAACCCTAACCCTAACCCTAACCCTAACCCTAACCCTAACCCTAACCCTAACCCTAACCCTAACCCTAACCCTAACCCTAACCCTAAACGTAACCCTAACGCTAGCCCTAACTCTAACACTATCCCTAAACCTAACACTAACCCTAACCCTAACCCTAACCCGAACACTAACCCTACCCCTGAAACTAACCTAAACCTAACATTGCCTGAATCATAACACTAATCCTAGCCCTAACCCCAACCCTAACTCTAATCCTAAACCTAACACGAACCATAGTGCTAGCACTAACCCTAACCCTAACTCTTACCCTAACCCGAACCCTAACCCTGACCCTAATCCTAAGCCTAACCCTAAACCTAACAATAACCCTAACCCTAACCCTAATCCTAACCCTAACCCTAACCCTGAACCTAATCCGAGCCATAACCCTAAACCTAACACTAACCCTGGCCCTAACCCTAAACCTAACCCTAACCCTAAACCTAAACCTAACCCTAATCCGAGCCCTAGCCCTAACCTTAAACCTAACCCTAACCCGAACCCTAACCCTAGCCCTAACACTAACCCTAACCCTAACCCTAAGCCTAACCCTCGCCCTAACTCTAACACTAACCCTAACCCCTTAACCCTAGCCCTAGACCTAACCCTAGCCCAAGCCCGAACCCTAACGCTAGCCCTAACCCTAATCCTAACCCTAAAGATAACCCAAACCCTAAATCTAACCCTAGCCCTAACACTAACCCTAACCCTAACCCTAAATCTAACCCTAACCCTAACCCTAACCCTAGCCCTAACCTAAACCCTAACCCCAACCATAATCCTAACACTGGCACTAATGCTAGCCTTATCCCTAACCCTAACCGTAAAACTATCCCTAACCCTAACCCAAACCCTAACCCTATCCTAACCCTAACCCTACCCCTAACACTAGCCCTAGCCCGAACCCTAAACCTAACCCAAACACTAACCCTAACCCTAATCCTAACCCTAACCCTAACCCTAGCTCGAGCCCTAACCATAGCCCTAGCCCTGAACCTAACCCTAACACTAAACCTAACCCGAAAACTAAACCAAACCCTAACCCTAACCCAATCCCAAACCCTCACTCAAACATTAACCCTAGCCCTGAACCTAACCTAAACCTAACATTGCCCTAATCCTAACACTAACCCGAACCCTAACCCTAACCCTAATCCTAAACCTAATCCTAAACCTAGCCCTAACCCTGACCCGAACCCTAATCTGAACCCTAACACTAAACCGAGCCCAAGCACGAGCCGTAGCCCAACACTAAATCTCACCCTAACCCTAAACCTAATCATAGCCCTAACCCTAACCCTAATCCTAAGCCTAGCCCTAACCCTAACACTACCCCTCACACTATTCCTTACCCTAACCCTAACCCTAAACCTTACCCTAACGCTAAACCTAACCCTAGCCCTAAAGCTAGCCCTAACCCTAACCCTAAACCTAACCCTAGCCCTAACCCTAACCCTAACCCTAACCCTAGCCCTAACCTTAACCCTAGCCCTAGCCCTAGCCCAAGCCCGAACCCTAATGCTAGCTTTAACCCTAATCGTAACCCAAATGATAACCCGAACCCTAAATCTAACCCTAGCCCTAACACTAACCCGAACCCTAACCCCAACCCTAACCCTTATCCTAACCCTAACACTAACCCTAACCCTAACCCTAACACTAACCCTAGTGCTAGCACTAGCCCTAGCCCTAACCCTAACCCTAACGCTAACCCTAGCCCTAACCCTAGCCCTAACACTAAACCAAACCCTAATCCTAAACCTAACCCTAAACCTAACACTAACCCTAACCCTAGCCCTAATCCTAACTCTAACCCTAACCCTAAACCTAATCCGAGCCGTAACCCTAAACCGAACACTAACCCTGGCCCTAACCTTAAACCTAACCCAAACCCTAACCCATACCCTAACCCTAATCCCAGCCCTAACCCTAACCCTAATCCTAACCCTAACCCTAGCCCTAGCTCTAACCTTAACCCTAACCCTAACCCTAACCCTAACCCTAACCCTAGCCCTAACTCTAAAACTATCCCTAAACCTAACCCTAACCCTAACCCGAACACTAACCCGAACACTAACCCTAACCCTGAAACTAACCTAAGCCTAACATTGCCCTAATCAGAACACGAACCCTAGCTCTAACTCTAACCCTAACCCTAATCCTAACCCTAAAACTAACCCGAGCGCTAGCACTAGCCCTTGCCCTAACCCTAACCCTAACGCTAACCCGAGCCCTAACCCTAGCCCTAACCCTAATCCTAATCCTAATCCTAAAACTAACCTTAACCTAACCCTAACCCTAATCCTAAGCCTAACCCTAAACCTAACACTAACCCTAACCCTAGCCCGAATCCTAACCCTAACCCTAACCCTAAACCTAATCCGAGCCGTAACCCTAAACCTAACACTAACTCTGGCCCTAACCCTAAACCTAACCCTAACCCTAAACCTAAACCTAACCCTAATCCTAGCCCTAGCCCTAACCTTAACCCTAACCCAAACCCTAACCCTAGCCCTAACACTAACCCTAACCCTAACCCTAAGCCTAACCCTCGCCCTAACTCTAACCCTTACCCTAACCCTAACCCTAATCCTAAACCTAACAATAACCCTAGCCCTAGCATTAGCACTAGCCCTAACCCTAACCATAAACGTGGCCCTAACCCTAGCCCTAACCCTAACCCTAACACTAACCCTAATCCTAGCCCTAACCCTAACCCTAAACCTAACCCTAACACTAACCCTAACACTAATCCTTACCCTAACCCAAACCCTAGCCCTAGCTCTAGCCCTAAACCTAAACCTAACCCTAACGCCAAACCTAAACCTAACCCTCGCCCTAACCCTAACCCTAACCCTAGCCCTAACGCTAATCCAAACTGTAACGGTAACCCTAGCCCTAACCCTAACCCTAACACTAGTTCCAGCCCGAGCCCTAACCCTAACCCTAATCCTAAACCGAACTCTAACCCGAACCCTAACCCTAGCCCGAACCCTAAACCTAACCCAAACCGTAATCCTAGCCCTAACCCGAAGACTAACGTTAAACATAACCCGAGTTCTGAAACTAACCTAAACTTAACCCTAGCCTAACCCTAATCCTAACCCTAACACTAACACTAACCCTAACTCTAAACCTAACCCTAACCCTAATCCTAACCCTAGCACTAACCCTTATCCTAAATCTAAACCTAACCCTAACCCTAACCCTTGCCTTAAACCTAACCACAACCCGAACCCTAACCCGAGCCCGAACCCTAACCCTAACACAAATCCTGGACCTCATTCTAATCCTAACCCGAGCCCTAACCCTAACACTTATCCGAACACTAAACCTAACCCTAACCCTAACCTAACCCTAACCCTAACCCTAACGCTAACCCTAACCCTAACCCTAACCCGAGTCCTAATGCTTACCCTTATCCTAACACTAAACCTAACCCTAACCCTATCACTAACCCTAACCCTAACATTGCCCTAATCCTAACACTAACCGAAGCCCTAACCCTAACCGTAGACCTAACCCTAACCCTAACCCTAACCCTAACCCAACCCTAACCCTAACCCTAACCCTAACACTAAACCTAACCCTAACCCCAACCCTAACCCTAATCCTAACCCTAACACTAACCCTAATCGTAACCCTAACACTAACCCTAGTGCTAGCACTAGCCCTAGCCCTAACCCTAACCCTAACACTAACGCTAACCCTAGCCCTAACCCAAGCCCTAACCCTAACCCTAACCCTAGCCCTAACACTAAACCAAACCCTAATCCTAAGCCTAACCCTAAACCTAACACTAACTCTAACCCTAGCCCTAATCCTAACCCTAACCCTAACCCTAAACCTAATCCGAGCCGTAACCCTAAACC
Organism: Pristiophorus japonicus; assembly: GCF_044704955.1. Taxonomy (NCBI): domain Eukaryota; kingdom Metazoa; phylum Chordata; class Chondrichthyes; family Pristiophoridae; genus Pristiophorus; species Pristiophorus japonicus. Next base: position 299,081,558 of record NC_091978.1, read on the forward strand.
TAACACTAACCCTGGCCCTAACCCTAAACCTAACCCAAACCCTAACCCATACCCTAACCCTAATCCCAGCCCTAACCCTAACCCTAATCCTAACCCTAACCCTAACCGTAGCCCTAGCTCGAGCTCTAACCTTAACCCTAACCCAACCCCAACCCTAACCCTAACCCTCGCCCTAGCACTAGACCCAACCCTAAACCTAAACCTAACCCGAACTCTAAACCAAACCCGAACCCTAACCCAATCCCAAACCCTAACTCAAACACTAACCCTAGCCCTGAAACTAACCTAAAACTAACATTGCCTTAATCCTAACATAACCCGAACCCTAACCCTAACCCTAATCCTAAACCTAATCCTAAACCGAGCCCTAACCCTGTCCGTAACCCTAACCTGAACCCTAACACTAAGCCGAGCCCTAGCACTAGCCGTAGCCCAAACCTAAATCTAACCCGAACCCTAAACCTAATCATAGCCCTAACCCTAACCCTAATCCTAAGCCTAACCCGAACACTACCCCTAACACTAATCCTTACCCTAACTCTAACCCTAACCCTAACCCTAATCCTAGCCCTAACCCTAACCCTAACCCTAGCCCTAAACTTAACCCTAGCCCTAGCCCTATCCCAAGCCCGAACCCTAATGCTAGCCCTAACCCTAATCCTAACCCTAATGATAACCCTAACCCTAAATCTAACCCTAGCCCTAACACTAACCCTAACCCTAACCCCAACCCTAACCCTAATCCTAACCCTAACACTAACCCTAATCCTAACCCTAACACTAACCCTAGTGCTAGCACTAGCCCTAGCCCTAACCCTAACCCTAACCCTAACCCTAGCCCTAACCCTAGCCCTAACACTAAACCAAACCCTAATCCTAAGCCTAACACTAAACCTAACACTAACCCTAACCCTAGCCCTAATCCTAACCCTAAACCTAACCCTAAACCTAATCCGAGCCGTAACCCTAAACCTAAAACTAACCCTGGCCCTAACCCTAAACCTAACCCTAACCCTAACCCATACCCTAACCCTAATCCCAGCCCTAACCCTAACCCTAATCCTAACCCTAACCCTAACCCTAGCCCTAGCTCGAGCTCTAGCCTTAACCCTAACCCAACCCCAACCCTAACCCTAACCCTCGCCCTAGCACTAGACCCAACCCTAAACCTAACCCTAACCCTACCCCTAAACCTAGCCCTAACCTCAAACCTAACCGTAACCGTAACACTAACCCTAACCCTAACTCTAACACTAACCCTAACCCTAACTCTAACCCTAAGCCTAACCCGAAACCTAATCCTAACCCTAACCCTAGCCCTAAACCTACCCCTAACCTCAAACCTAACCCTAACCGTAACACTAACCCTAACCCTAATCCTAAACCTAACCCGAACCCTAACCCTAACCCAAACACTAACGCTAGCCCTAACCCTAACCCTAAACCTAACCCTAACATTATCCATAACCCTAACCCGAACCGTAACCTAACCCTAATTCTAACACTAACCGTAACCCTAACCCTAGACCTAACCCTAAACCTAACACTAACCCTAATCATAACCCTAATCCTAACTCTAACCCAAACCGTAACCCTAACCCTAAACCTAACCCTAACCCTAGCCCTAACCCGAGCCCTAGCCCTGACACTAACCCTAACCCTAACCCTAATCCTAAACCTAATCCTATACCTAGCCCTAACCCTAACCCTAACCCTAACCCTAACCCTAACCCTAACCCTAACCCTAACCCTAACCCTAACCCTAAACCTAATCATAGCCCTAACCCTAACCCTAATCCTAAGCCTAGCCCTAACCCTAACACTACCCCTAACACTAATCCTTACCCTAACTCTAACCCTAACCCTAACCCTAAACCTAACCCTAACGCTAAACCTACCCCTAGCCCTAAAGCTAGCCCTAACCCTAACCCTAACCCTAATTCTAACACTAACCGTAACCCTAACCCTAGACCTAACCCTAAACCTAACACTAACCCTAATCCTAACCCTAATCCTAACTCTAACCCAAACCGTAACCCTAACCCTAAACCTAACCCTAACCCTAGCCCTAACCCGAGCCCTAGCCCTGACACTAACCCTAACCCTAACCCTACCCCTAACCCTAACCCTAACCCTAGCCCTAACTCTAACACTATCACTAAACCTAACCCGAACCCTAACCCTAACCCGAACACTAACCCTAGACCTGAACCTAACCTAAACCTAACATTGCCCAAATCATAACACTAACCCTAACCCTAACCCGAATCCGAAACCGAACCCTAACTGTAACACTAACCATAGCCCTAACCCTAATCCTTACACTAGCCCTAACCCTAGCCCTAACCCTAATCCTAGCCCTAACCCTAAACCTAACCCTAACCCTAACCCTAGCCCTAATCCTAACATTATCCCTAACCCTTACCCTAAACCTAAATCTAATCCTAACCCTAGCCCTAGCCCTAACCCTAACCCTAACCCTAACCCTAGCCCTAACACTAACCCTAACCCTAACCCTAACCCTCGCCCTAACTCTAACCCTAACACTAACCCTAACCCTAACCCTAACCCTAAACCTAGCCCTAACGCTAACCCTAACCCTAAACCTAATCCTAACCCTAGCCCTAATCTTAACCCTAGCCCTAGACCTAACCCTAGCCCAAGCCCGAACCCTAACGCTAGCCCTAACCCTAATCCTAACCCTAAAGATAACCCAAACCCTAAATCTAACCCTAGCCCTAACACTAACCCTAACCCTAACCCTAACCCTAAATCTAACCCTAACCCTAACCCTAACCCTAACCCTAACCCTAGCCCTAACCTAAACCCTAACCCTAACCTTAATCCTAACACTGGCACTAACGCTAGCCTTATCCCTAACCCTAACCGTAAAACTATCCCTAACCCTAACCCAAACCCTAACGCTATCCTAACCCTTACCCTACCCCTAACACAAGCCCTAGCCCGAACACTAAACCTAACCCAAACACTAACCCTAACCCTAATCCTAACCCTAACCCTTACCCTAACCCTAGCCCGAGCCCTAACCATAGCCCTAGCCCTGAACCTAACCCTAACCCTAAACCTAACCCTAACTCTAAACCAAACCCTAACCCTAACCCAATCCCAAACCCTAACTCAAACACTAACCCTAGCCCTGACCCTAACCTAAACATAACATTGCCCTAATCCTAACACTAAACCGAACCCTAACCCTAACCCTAATCCTAAACCTAATCCTAAACCTAGCCCTAACCCTGACCCTAGCCCTAACCTTAACCCTAGCCCTAGCCCTAGCCCAAGCCCGAACCCTAATGCTAGCCCTAACCCGAATCCTAACCCTAATGATAACCCTAACCCTAAATCTAACCCGAGCCCTAACACTAACCCTAAACATAACCCCAACCCTAACCCTAATCCGAACCCTAACACTAACCCTAATCCTAACCCTAACACTAACCCTAGTGCTAGCACTAGCCCTAGCCCTAACCCTAACCCTAACACTAACGCTAACCCTAGCCCTAACCCAAGCCCTAACCCTAACCCTAACCCTAGCCCTAACACTAAACCAAACCCTAATCCTAAGCCTAACCCTAAACCTAACACTAACCCTAACCCTAGCCCTAATCCTAACCCTAACACTAACCCTAATCCTAATCCGAGCCGTAACCCTAAACCTAACACTAACCCTGGCCCTAACCCTAAACCTAACCCAAACCCTAACCCATACCCTAACCCTAATCCCAGCCCTAAACCTAACCCTAATCCTAACCCTAACCCTAACCGTAGCCCTAGCTCGAGCTCTAACCTTAACCCTAACCCAACCCCAACCCTAACCCTAACCCTCGCCCTAGCACTAGACCCAACCCTAAACCTAAACCTAACCCGAACTCTAAACCAAACCCTAACCCTAACCCAATCCCAAACCCTAACTCAAACACTAACCCTAGCCCTGACCCTAACCTAAAACTAACATTGCCTTAATCCTAACATAACCCGAACCCTAACCCTAACCCTAATCCTAAACCTAATCCTAAACCGAGCCCTAACCCTGTCCGTAACCCTAACCTGAACCCTAACACTAAGCCGAGCCCTAGCACTAGCCGTAGCCCAAACCTAAATCTAACCCTAACCCTAAACCTAATCATAGCCCTAACCCTAACCCTAATCCTAAGCCTAGCCCTAACCCGAACACTACCCCTAACACTAATCCTTACCCTAACTCTAACCCTAACCCTAACCCTAATCCAAGCCCTAACCCTAACCCTAACCCTAGCCCTAACCTTAACCCTAGCCCTAGCCCTAGCCCAAGCCCGAACCCTAATGCTAGCCCTAACCCTAATCCTAACCCTAATGATAACCCTAACCCTAAATCTAACCCTAGCCCTAACACTAACCCTAACCCTAACCCCAACCCTAACCCTAATCCTAACCCTAACACTAACCCTAATCCTAACCCTAACACTAACCCTAGTGCTAGCACTAGCCCTAGCCCTAACCCTAACCCTAACCCTAACGCTAACCCTAGCCCTAACCCTAGCCCTAACACTAAACCAAACCCTAATCCTAAGCCTAACACTAAACCTAACACTAACCCTAACCCTAGCCCTAATCCTAACCCTAAACCTAACCCTAAACCTAATCCGAGCCGTAACCCTAAACCTAAAACTAACCCTGGCCCTAACCCTAAACCTAACCCTAACCCTAACCAATACCCTAACCCTAATCCCAGCCCTAACCCTAACCCTAATCCTAACCCTAACCCTAACCCTAGCCCTAGCTCGAGCTCTAGCCTTAACCCTAACCCAACCCCAACCCTAACCCTAACCCTCGCCCTAGCACTAGACCCAACCCTAAACCTAACCCTAACCCTACCCCTAAACCTAGCCCTAACCTCAAACCTAACCATAACCGTAACACTAACCCTAACCCTAACTCTAACACTAACCCTAACCCTAACTCTAACCCTAAGCCTAACCCGAAACCTAATCCTAACCCTAACCCTAGCCCTAAACCTACCCCTAACCTCAAACCTAACCCTAACCGTAACACTAACCCTAACCCTAATCCTAAACCTAACCCGAACCCTAACCCTAACCCAAACACTAACGCTAGCCCTAACCCTAACCCTAAACCTAACCCTAACATTATCCATAACCCTAACCCGAACCGTAACCTAACCCTAATTCTAACACTAACCGTAACCCTAACCCTAGACCTAACCCTAAACCTAACACTAACCCTAATCCTAACCCTAATCCTAACTCTAACCCAAACCATAACCCTAACCCTAAACCTAACCCTAACCCTAGCCCTAACCCGAGCCCTAGCCCTGACACTAACCCTAACCCTAACCCTAATCCTAAACCTAATCCTAAACCTAGCCCTAACCCTGACCCTAACCCTAACCTGAACCCTAACACTAAGCCGAGCCCTAGCACTAGCCGTAGCCCAAACCTAAATCTAACCCTAACCCTAAACCTAATCATAGCCCTAACCCTAACCCTAATCCGAAGCCTAGCCCTAACCCTAACACTACCCCTAACACTAATCCTTACCCTAACTCTAACCCTAACCCTAACCCTAAACCTAACCCTAACGTTAAACCTAACCCTAGCCCTAAAGCTAGCCCTAACCCTAACCCTAACCCTAATTCTAACACTAACCGTAACCCTAACCCTAGACCTAACCCTAAACCTAACACTAACCCTAATCCTAACCCTAATCCTAACTCTAACCCAAACCGTAACCCTAACCCTAAACCTAACCCTAACCCTAGCCCTAACCCGAGCCCTAGCCCTGACACTAACCCTAACCCTAACCCTACCCCTAACCCTAACCCTAACCCTAGCCCTTACTCTAACACTATCACTAAACCTAACCCTAACCCTAACCCTAACCCGAACACTAACCCTAGCCCTGAACCTAACCTAAACCTAACATTGCCCAAATCATAACACTAACCCTAACCCTAACCCGAATCCTAAACCGAACCCTAACTCTAACACTAACCATAGCCCTAACCCTAATCCTAACACTAGCCCTAACCCTAGCCCTAACCCTAACCCTAATCCTAAGCCTAGCCCGAACCCGAACACTACCCCTAACACTAATCCTTACCCTAACTCTAACCCTAACCCTAACACTAATCCTAGCCCTAACCCTAACCCTAACCCTAGCCCTAACCTTAACCCTAGCCCTAGCCCTAGCCCAAGCCCGAACCCTAATGCTAGCCCTAACCCTAATCCTAACCCTAATGATAACCCTAACCCTAAATCTAACCCGAGCCCTAAAACTAACCCTAACCCTAACCCCAATCGTAACCCTAATCCTAACCCTAACACTAACCCTAATCCTAACCCTAACACTAACCCTAGTGCTAGCACTAGCCCTAGCCCTAACCCTAACCCTAACACTAACGCTAACCCTAGCCCTAACCCAAGCCCTAACCCTAACCCTAACCCTAGCCCTAACACTAAACCAAACCCTAATCCTAAGCCTAACCCTAAACCTAACACTAACCCTAACCCGAGCCCTAATCCTAACCCTAACCCTAACCCTAAACCTAATCCGAGCCGTAACCCTAAACCTAACACTAACCCTGGCCCTAATCCTAAACCTAACCCAAACCCTAACCCATACCCTAACCCTAATCCCAGCCCTAACCCTAACCCTAATCCTAACCCTAACCCTAACCGTAGCTCTAGCTCGAGCTCTAACCTTAACCCTAACCCAACCCCAACCCTAACCCTAACCCTCGCCCTAGCACTAGACCCAACCCTAAACCTAAACCTAACCTGAACTCTAAACCAAACCCTAACCCTAACCCAATCCCAAACCCTAACTCAAACACTAACCCTAGCCCTGAACCTAACCTAAAACTAACATTGCCTTAATCCTAACATAACCCGAACCCTAACCCTAACCCTAATCCTAAACCTAATCCTAAACCGAGCCCTAACCCTGTCCGTAACCCTAACCTGAACCCGAACACTAAGCCGAGCCCTAGCACTAGCCGTAGCCCAAACCTAAATCTAACCCTAACCCTAAACCTAATCATAGCCCTAACCCTAACCCTAATCCTAAGCCTAGCCCTAACCCGAACACTACTCCTAACACTAACCCTAACCCTAACTCTAACACTAACCCTAACCCTAACTCTAACCCTAAGCCTAACCCGAAACCTAATCCTAACCCTAACCCTAGCCCTAAACCTACCCCTAACCTCAAACCTAACCCTAACCGTAACACTAACCCTAACCCTAATCCTAAACCTAACCCGAACCCTAACCCTAACCCAAACACTAACGCGAGCCCTAACCCTAACCCTAAACCTAACCCTAACATTATCCATAACCCTAACCCGAACCGTAACCTAACCCTAATTCTAACACTAACCGTAACCCTAACCCTAGACCTAACCCTAAACCTAACACTAACCCTAATCCTAACCCTAATCCTAACTCTAACCCAATCCGTAACCCTAACCCTAAACCTAACCCTAACCCTAGCCCTAACCCGAGCCCTAGCCCTGACACTAACCCTAACCCTAACCCTAACCCTAATCCTAAACCTAATCCTAAACCTAGCCCTAACCCTGACCCTAACCCTAACCTGAACCCTAACACTAAGCCGAGCCCTAGCACTAGTCGTAGCCCAAACCTAAATCTAACCCTAACCCTAAACCTAATCATAGCCCTAACCCTAACCCTAATCCTAAGCCTAGCCCTAACCCTAACACTACCCCTAACACTAATCCTTACCCTAACTCTAACCCTAACCCTAACCCTAAACCTAACCCTAACGCTAAACCTAACCCTAGCCCTAAAGCTAGCCCTAACCCTAACCCTAACCCTAATTCTAACACTAACCGTAACCCTAACCCTAGACCTAACCCTAAACCTAACACTAACCCTAATCCTAACCCTAATCCTAACTCTAACCCAAACCGTAACCCTAACCCTAAACCTAACCCTAATCCGAGCCCTAACCCGAGCCCTAGCCCTGACACTAACCCTAACCCTAACCGTACCCCTAACCCTAACCCTAACCCTAGCCCTAACTCTAACACTATCACTAAACCTAACCCTAACCCTAACCCTAACCCGAACACTAACCCTAGCCCTGAACCTAACCTAAACCTAACATTGCCCAAATCATAACACTAACCCTAACCCTGACCCGAATCCTAAACCGAACCCTAACTCTAACACTAACCATAGCCCTAACCCTAATCCTAACACTAGCCCTAACCCTAGCCCTAACCCTAATCCTAGCCCTAACCCTAAACCTAACCCGAACCCTAACCCTAGCCCTAATCCTAACATTATCCCTAACCCTAACCCTAAACCTAAATCTAATCCTAACCCTAGCCCTAGCCCTAATCTTAACCCTAACCCTAACCCTAACCCTAGCCCTAACACTAACCCTAACCCTAACCCTAACCCTCGCCCTAACTCTAACCCTAACACTAACCCTAACCCTAATCCTAAACCTAAAACTAACCCTAGCCCTAGCACTAGCCCTAGCCATAAGCCTAATACTAAACCTTACCCTAACCCTAACCCTAATCCTAGCCCTAACCCTAACCCTAAACCTAACCCTAACACTAA
>NC_091978.1:299095169-299102669 GCF_044704955.1 Pristiophorus japonicus
TAAGCCTAACCCTAACCCTAAACCTAACCCTAATGCTAAACCTAACCCTAGCCCTAAAGCTAGCCCTAACCCTAACCCTAACCCTAACCCTAATCCTAGCCCTAACCCTAACCCTAACCCTAACCCTAACCCTAACCCTAACCCTAAACCTAACCCTAACTCTAAATCAAACCCTAACCCTAACCCAATACCAAACCCTAACTCAAACACTAACCCTAGCCCCGAACCTAACCTAAAGCTAACATTGCCCTAATCCGAACACTAACCCGAACCCTAACCCTAACCTTAATCCTAAACCTAATCCTAAACCTAGTCCTAACCCTGACCCTAACCCTAACCTGAACCCTAACACTAAGCCGAGCCCTAGCACTAGCCGTAACCCAACCCTAAATCTAACCCTAACCCAAAACCTAACCCTAACCCTAACCCTAATCCTAAGCCTAGCCCTAACCCTAACACTACCCCTAACACTAATCCTTACCCTAACCCTATCCCTAACCCTAACCCTAAACCTAACCCTAATGCTAAACCTAACCCTAGCCCTAAAGCTAGCCCTAACCCTAACCCTAACCCTAATCCTAGCCCTAACCCTAACCTTAACCCTAACCCTAGCCCTAACATTAACCCTAGCCCTAGCCCTAGCCCAAGCCCGAACCCTAATGCTAGCCCTAACCCTAATCCTAACCCAAATGATAACCCTAACCCTAAATCTAACCCTAGCCCTAACACTAACCCTAACCCTAACCCTAACCCTAACCCAAAACCTAACCCTAACCCTAACCCTAACCCTAACCCTAACCCTAACCCTAACCCTAACCCTAACCCTAACCCTAACCTAACCCTAACCCTAACCCTAATCCTAACCCTAACCCTAACCCTAACCCTAACCCTAACCCTAACCCTAACCCTAATGATAACCCTAACCCTAAATCTAACCCTAGCCCTAACACTAACCCTAAACCTAACCCCAACCCTAACCCTAATCCTAACCCTAACACTAACCCTAATCCTAACCCTAACACTAACCCTAGTGCTAGCACTAGCCCTAGCCCTAACCCTAACCCTAACACTAACCCTAGCCCTAAACCTAGCCCTAACACTAAACCAAACCCTAATCCTAAGCCTAACCCTAAACCTAACACTAACCCAAACCCGAGCCCTAATCCTAACCCTAACCCTAAACCTAATCCGAGCCGTAACCCTAAACCTAACACTAACCCTGGCCCTAACCCTAAACCTAACCCTAACCCTAACCCATACCCAAACCCTAATCCCAGCCCTAACCCTAACCCTAATCCTAATCCTAACCCTAACCCTAGCCCTAGCTCGAGCTCTAGACTTAACCCTAACCCAACCCCAACCCTAACCCTAACCCTCGCCCTAGCACTAGACCCAACCCTAAACCTAACCCTAACCCTAACCTCAAACCTAACCGTAACCGTAACACTAACCCTAACCCTAACTCTAACACTAACCCTAACCCGAACCCTAACCCTAATCCTAAACGTAACACGAACCCTAACCCTAACCCAAACACTAACGCTAGCCCTAACCCTAACCCTAAACCGAACCCTAACACTATCCATAACCCTAACCAGAACCCTAACCTAACCCTAACCCTAACCCTAACCCTAACCCTTACCCTAACCCTAACCCGAGCCCTGAACCTAACCTAAACCTAACATTGCCCAAATCATAACACTAACCCTAACCCAAACCCTAATCCTAACCCTAACACTAACCCTAGCGCTAGCACTAGCCCTAGCCCTAACCCTAACCCTAATCCTAACCCTAGCCCTAACCCTAGCCCTAACCCTAATCCTAGCCCTAACCCTAAACGTAACCCTAACCCTAACCCTAGCCCTAATCCTAACACTAACCCTAACCCTAACCCTAAACCTAAATCTAATCCTAACCCTAACCCTAAACCTAAATCTAATCCTAACCCTAGCCCCAGCCCTAACCTTAACCCTAACCCAAACCTAACCCTAGCCCTAACATTAATCCTAACCCTAACCCTAACCCTCGCCCTAACTCTAACCCTAACACTAACCCTAACCCTAATCCTAAACCTAAAACTAACCCTAGCCCAAGCACTACCCCTAGCCGTAAGCCTAATACTAACCCTAACCCTAACCCTAACCCTAATCCTAGCCCTAACCCTAACCCTAAACCTAACCCTAACACTAACCCTAGCCCTAGCCCTAGCCCTAACCCTAACACTAGCCCTAACGCTAAACCTAACCCAAACCCTAGCCCTAAACCTAGCCCTAACCCTAACCCTAACCCGAAACCTAATCCTAGCCCTAACCCTAACTCTAGCCCTAATCTGAACCCTAGCCCTAGACATAACCCGAGCCCAAGCCCGAACCCTAACGCTAGCCCTAACCCTAATCCTAACCCTAAAGATAACCCTAACCCTAAATCTAACCCTAGCCCTAACACTAACCCTAACCCTAACCCTAACCCTAAATCTAATGCTAACCCTAACCCTAACGCTAACCCTAGCCCTAACCTAAACCCTAACCCTAACCCTAATCCTAACACTGACATTAAGGCTAGCCTTATCCCGAACCCTAACCGTAAAACTATCCCTAACCCAAACCCAAACCCAAACCCTATCCTAACCCTAACACTACCCCTAACACTAGCCCTAGCCCGAACCCTAAACCTAACCCTAACCCTAACCCTAACCCTAACCCTAACCCTAGCCCGAGCCCTAACCATAGCCCTAGCCCTGAACCTAACCCTAACCCTAACCCTAAACCTAACCCTAACTCTAAACCCTAACCCTAACCCTAACCCTAACCCTAACCCTAACCCTAACCCTAACCCTAACCCTAATCCTAACACTGACACTAACGCTAGCCTTATCCCGAACCCTAACCGTAAAACTATCCCTAACCCAAACCCAAATCCAAACTCTATCCTAACCCTAACACTACCCCTAACACTAGCCCTAGCCCGAACCCTAAACCTAACCCTAACCCTAACCCTAACCCTAACCCTAATCCTAGCCCTAACCCGAGCCCTAACACTAACCCTGACCCTAGCCCTAACCCTAACCCTAACCCTAACCCTAACCCTAACCCTAACTCTAACCCTAACCGAACCTAAACCTAACATTGCCCTAATCCTAACACTAACCCGAACCCTAACCCTAACCCTAATCCTAAACCTAATCCTAAACCTAGCCCTAACCCTGACCCTAACCCTAACCTGAACCCGAACACTAAGCCGAGCCCTAGCACTAGCCGTAGCCCAAACCTAAATCTAACCCTAAACCTAAACTTAATCATAGCCCTAACCCTAACCCTAATCCTAAGCCTAGCCCTAACACTAACACTACCCCTAACACTAATCCTTACCCTAACTCTAACCCTAACCCTAACCCTAAACCTAACCCTAATGCTAAACATAACCCTAATCCTAACCCTAACCCTAACCCTAACCCTAACCCTAACCCTAACACTAAATGACCTAACCCTAAACCTAACACTAACCCTAATCCTAACCCTAATCCTAACCCTAACCCAAACCGTAACCCTAACCCTAAATCTAACCCTAACCCGAGCCCTAACCCGAGCCCTAGCCCTGACACTAACCCTAACCCTAACCTTACCCCTAACCCTAACCCTAACCCTAGCCCTAACTCTAACACTATCACTAAACCTAACCCTAACCCTAACCCTAACCCGAACACTAACCCTAGCCCCGAACCTAACCTAAAGCTAACATTGCCCTAATCCTAACACTAACCCGAACCCTAACCCTAACCCAATCCTAAACCTAATCCTAAACCTAGCCCTAACCCTGACCCTAACCCTAACCTGAACCCTAACACTAAGCCGAGCACTAGCACTAGCCGTAGCCCAACCCGAAATCTAACCCTAACCCTAAACCTAACCCTAACCCTAACCCTAATCCTAAGCCTAGCCCTAACCCTAACACTACCACTAACACTAATCCTTACCCTAACCCTAACCCTTACCCTAACCCTAAACCTAACCCTAATGCTAAACCTAACCCTAGCCCTAAAGCTAGCCCTAACCCTAACCCTAACCCTAATCCTAGCTCTAACCCTAACCCTAACCCTAACCCTAACCCTAACCCTAACCCTAACCCTAAACCTAACCCTAACTCTAAATCAAACCCTAACCCTAACCCAATCCCAAACCCTAACTCAAACACTAACCCTAGCCCCGAACCTAACATAAAGCTAACATTGCCGTAATCCTAACACTAACCCGAACCCTAACCCTAACCCTAATCCTAAACCTAATCCTAAACCTAGCCCTAACCCTGACCCTAACCCTAACCTGAACCCTAACACTAAGCCGAGCACTAGCACTAGCCGTAGCCCAACCCGAAATCTAACCCTAACCCTAAACCTAACCCTAACCCTAACCCTAATCCTAAGCCTAGCCCTAACCCTAACACTACCACTAACACTAATCCTTACCCTAACCCTAACCCTAACCCTAACCCTAACCCTAACCCTAACCCTAACCCTAACCCTAACCCTAACCCTAACCCTAACCCTAACCCTAACCCTAACCCTAACCCTAACCCTAACCCTAACCCTAACCCTAACCCTAACCCTAACCCTAACCCTAACCCTAACCCTAACCCTAACCCTAACCCTAACCCTAACCCTAACCCTAACCCTAACCTTAACCCTAACCCTAACCCTAAACCTAGCCCTAACACTAACCCTAACCCTAACCCTAACCCTCGCCCTAACTCTAACCCTAACATTAACCCTAACCCTAATCCTAAACCTAAAACTAACCCTAGCCCTAGCACTAGCCCTAGCCGTAAGCCTAATACTAACCCTAACCCTAACCATAACCCTAATCCTAGCAGTAACCCTAACCCTAAACCTAACCCTAACACTAACCCGAGCCCTAGCCCTAGCCCTAACCCTAACCCTAACCTGAACACTAGCCCTAACGCTAATCCTAACCCTAACCCTAACCCCAACCCTAACCCTAGACCGAGCCCTAACCATAGCCCTAGCCCTGAACCTAACCCTAACCCTAAACCTAACCCGAACTCTAAACCAAACCCTAACCCTAACCCAATCCCAAACCCTCACTCAAACACTAACCCTAGCCCTGAACCTAACCTAAACCTAACATTGCCCTAATCCTAACACTAACCCGAACCCTAACCCTCACCCTAATCCTAAACCTAATCCTAAACCTAGCCCTAACCCTGACCCTAACCCTAACCTGAACCCTAACACTAAGCCGAGCACTAGCACTAGCCGTAGCCCAACCCGAAATCTAACCCTAACCCTAAACCTAACCCTAACCCTAACCCTAATCCTAAGCCTCGCCCTAACCCTAACACTAGCCCTAACACTAATCCTTACCCTAACCCTAAGCCTAACCCTAACCCTAAACCTAACCCTAATGCTAAACCTAACCCTAGCCCTAAAGCTAGCCCTAACCCTAACCCTAACCCTAACCCTAATCCTAGCCCTAACCCTAACCCTAACCCTAACCCTAACCCTAACCCTAACCCTAACCCTAACCCTAAACCTAACCCTAACTCTAAATCAAACCCTAACCCTAACCCAATACCAAACCCTAACTCAAACACTAACCCTAGCCCCGAACCTAACCTAAAGCTAACATTGCCCTAATCCGAACACTAACCCGAACCCTAACCCTAACCTTAATCCTAAACCTAATCCTAAACCTAGTCCTAACCCTGACCCTAACCCTAACCTGAACCCTAACACTAAGCCGAGCCCTAGCACTAGCCGTAACCCAACCCTAAATCTAACCCTAACCCAAAACCTAACCCTAACCCTAACCCTAATCCTAAGCCTAGCCCTAACCCTAACACTACCCCTAACACTAATCCTTACCCTAACCCTATCCCTAACCCTAACCCTAAACCTAACCCTAATGCTAAACCTAACCCTAGCCCTAAAGCTAGCCCTAACCCTAACCCTAACCCTAATCCTAGCCCTAACCCTAACCTTAACCCTAACCCTAGCCCTAACATTAACCCTAGCCCTAGCCCTAGCCCAAGCCCGAACCCTAATGCTAGCCCTAACCCTAATCCTAACCCAAATGATAACCCTAACCCTAAATCTAACCCTAGCCCTAACACTAACCCTAACCCTAACCCTAACCCTAACCCAAAACCTAACCCTAACCCTAACCCTAACCCTAACCCTAACCCTAACCCTAACCCTAACCCTAACCCTAACCCTAACCTAACCCTAACCCTAACCCTAATCCTAACCCTAACCCTAACCCTAACCCTAACCCTAACCCTAACCCTAACCCTAATGATAACCCTAACCCTAAATCTAACCCTAGCCCTAACACTAACCCTAAACCTAACCCCAACCCTAACCCTAATCCTAACCCTAACACTAACCCTAATCCTAACCCTAACACTAACCCTAGTGCTAGCACTAGCCCTAGCCCTAACCCTAACCCTAACACTAACCCTAGCCCTAAACCTAGCCCTAACACTAAACCAAACCCTAATCCTAAGCCTAACCCTAAACCTAACACTAACCCAAACCCGAGCCCTAATCCTAACCCTAACCCTAAACCTAATCCGAGCCGTAACCCTAAACCTAACACTAACCCTGGCCCTAACCCTAAACCTAACCCTAACCCTAACCCATACCCAAACCCTAATCCCAGCCCTAACCCTAACCCTAATCCTAATCCTAACCCTAACCCTAGCCCTAGCTCGAGCTCTAGACTTAACCCTAACCCAACCCCAACCCTAACCCTAACCCTCGCCCTAGCACTAGACCCAACCCTAAACCTAACCCTAACCCTAACCTCAAACCTAACCGTAACCGTAACACTAACCCTAACCCTAACTCTAACACTAACCCTAACCCGAACCCTAACCCTAATCCTAAACGTAACACGAACCCTAACCCTAACCCAAACACTAACGCTAGCCCTAACCCTAACCCTAAACCGAACCCTAACACTATCCATAACCCTAACCAGAACCCTAACCTAACCCTAACCCTAACCCTAACCCTAACCCTTACCCTAACCCTAACCCGAGCCCTGAACCTAACCTAAACCTAACATTGCCCAAATCATAACACTAACCCTAACCCAAACCCTAATCCTAACCCTAACACTAACCCTAGCGCTAGCACTAGCCCTAGCCCTAACCCTAACCCTAATCCTAACCCTAGCCCTAACCCTAGCCCTAACCCTAATCCTAGCCCTAACCCTAAACGTAACCCTAACCCTAACCCTAGCCCTAATCCTAACACTAACCCTAACCCTAACCCTAAACCTAAATCTAATCCTAACCCTAACCCTAAACCTAAATCTAATCCTAACCCTAGCCCCAGCCCTAACCTTAACCCTAACCCAAACCTAACCCTAGCCCTAACATTAATCCTAACCCTAACCCTAACCCTCGCCCTAACTCTAACCCTAACACTAACCCTAACCCTAATCCTAAACCTAAAACTAACCCTAGCCCAAGCACTACCCC
>NC_091978.1:299112669-299115169 GCF_044704955.1 Pristiophorus japonicus
AACCCTAACCCTAGCCCTAACATTAACCCTAGCCCTAGCCCTAGCCCAAGCCCGAACCCTAATGCTAGCCCTAACCCTAATCCTAACCCAAATGATAACCCTAACCCTAAATCTAACCCTAGCCCTAACACTAACCCTAACCCTAACCCTAACCCTAACCCAAAACCTAACCCTAACCCTAACCCTAACCCTAACCCTAACCCTAACCCTAACCCTAACCCTAACCCTAACCCTAACCTAACCCTAACCCTAACCCTAATCCTAACCCTAACCCTAACCCTAACCCTAACCCTAACCCTAACCCTAACCCTAATGATAACCCTAACCCTAAATCTAACCCTAGCCCTAACACTAACCCTAAACCTAACCCCAACCCTAACCCTAATCCTAACCCTAACACTAACCCTAATCCTAACCCTAACACTAACCCTAGTGCTAGCACTAGCCCTAGCCCTAACCCTAACCCTAACACTAACCCTAGCCCTAAACCTAGCCCTAACACTAAACCAAACCCTAATCCTAAGCCTAACCCTAAACCTAACACTAACCCAAACCCGAGCCCTAATCCTAACCCTAACCCTAAACCTAATCCGAGCCGTAACCCTAAACCTAACACTAACCCTGGCCCTAACCCTAAACCTAACCCTAACCCTAACCCATACCCAAACCCTAATCCCAGCCCTAACCCTAACCCTAATCCTAATCCTAACCCTAACCCTAGCCCTAGCTCGAGCTCTAGACTTAACCCTAACCCAACCCCAACCCTAACCCTAACCCTCGCCCTAGCACTAGACCCAACCCTAAACCTAACCCTAACCCTAACCTCAAACCTAACCGTAACCGTAACACTAACCCTAACCCTAACTCTAACACTAACCCTAACCCGAACCCTAACCCTAATCCTAAACGTAACACGAACCCTAACCCTAACCCAAACACTAACGCTAGCCCTAACCCTAACCCTAAACCGAACCCTAACACTATCCATAACCCTAACCAGAACCCTAACCTAACCCTAACCCTAACCCTAACCCTAACCCTTACCCTAACCCTAACCCGAGCCCTGAACCTAACCTAAACCTAACATTGCCCAAATCATAACACTAACCCTAACCCAAACCCTAATCCTAACCCTAACACTAACCCTAGCGCTAGCACTAGCCCTAGCCCTAACCCTAACCCTAATCCTAACCCTAGCCCTAACCCTAGCCCTAACCCTAATCCTAGCCCTAACCCTAAACGTAACCCTAACCCTAACCCTAGCCCTAATCCTAACACTAACCCTAACCCTAACCCTAAACCTAAATCTAATCCTAACCCTAACCCTAAACCTAAATCTAATCCTAACCCTAGCCCCAGCCCTAACCTTAACCCTAACCCAAACCTAACCCTAGCCCTAACATTAATCCTAACCCTAACCCTAACCCTCGCCCTAACTCTAACCCTAACACTAACCCTAACCCTAATCCTAAACCTAAAACTAACCCTAGCCCAAGCACTACCCCTAGCCGTAAGCCTAATACTAACCCTAACCCTAACCCTAACCCTAATCCTAGCCCTAACCCTAACCCTAAACCTAACCCTAACACTAACCCTAGCCCTAGCCCTAGCCCTAACCCTAACACTAGCCCTAACGCTAAACCTAACCCAAACCCTAGCCCTAAACCTAGCCCTAACCCTAACCCTAACCCGAAACCTAATCCTAGCCCTAACCCTAACTCTAGCCCTAATCTGAACCCTAGCCCTAGACATAACCCGAGCCCAAGCCCGAACCCTAACGCTAGCCCTAACCCTAATCCTAACCCTAAAGATAACCCTAACCCTAAATCTAACCCTAGCCCTAACACTAACCCTAACCCTAACCCTAACCCTAAATCTAATGCTAACCCTAACCCTAACGCTAACCCTAGCCCTAACCTAAACCCTAACCCTAACCCTAATCCTAACACTGACATTAAGGCTAGCCTTATCCCGAACCCTAACCGTAAAACTATCCCTAACCCAAACCCAAACCCAAACCCTATCCTAACCCTAACACTACCCCTAACACTAGCCCTAGCCCGAACCCTAAACCTAACCCTAACCCTAACCCTAACCCTAACCCTAACCCTAGCCCGAGCCCTAACCATAGCCCTAGCCCTGAACCTAACCCTAACCCTAACCCTAAACCTAACCCTAACTCTAAACCCTAACCCTAACCCTAACCCTAACCCTAACCCTAACCCTAACCCTAACCCTAACCCTAATCCTAACACTGACACTAACGCTAGCCTTATCCCGAACCCTAACCGTAAAACTATCCCTAACCCAAACCCAAATCCAAACTCTATCCTAACCCTAACACTACCCCTAACACTAGCCCTAGCCCGAACCCTAAACCTAACCCTAACCCTAACCCTAACCCTAACCCTAATCCTAGCCCTAACCCGAGCCCTAACACTAACCCTGACCCTAGCCCTAACCCTAACCCTAACCCTAACCCTAACCCTAACCCTAACTC
>NC_091978.1:299117669-299120169 GCF_044704955.1 Pristiophorus japonicus
AACTCTAACCCTAACATTAACCCTAACCCTAATCCCAAACCTAAAACTAACCCTAGCCCTAGCACTAGCCCTAGCCGTAAGCCTAATACTAACCCTAACCCTAACCATAACCCTAATCCTAGCAGTAACCCTAACCCTAAACCTAACCCTAACACTAACCCGAGCCCTAGCCCTAGCCCTAACCCTAACCCTAACCTGAACACTAGCCCTAACGCTAATCCTAACCCTAACCCTAACCCCAACCCTAACCCTAGACCGAGCCCTAACCATAGCCCTAGCCCTGAACCTAACCCTAACCCTAAACCTAACCCGAACTCTAAACCAAACCCTAACCCTAACCCAATCCCAAACCCTCACTCAAACACTAACCCTAGCCCTGAACCTAACCTAAACCTAACATTGCCCTAATCCTAACACTAACCCGAACCCTAACCCTCACCCTAATCCTAAACCTAATCCTAAACCTAGCCCTAACCCTGACCCTAACCCTAACCTGAACCCTAACACTAAGCCGAGCACTAGCACTAGCCGTAGCCCAACCCGAAATCTAACCCTAACCCTAAACCTAACCCTAACCCTAACCCTAATCCTAAGCCTCGCCCTAACCCTAACACTAGCCCTAACACTAATCCTTACCCTAACCCTAAGCCTAACCCTAACCCTAAACCTAACCCTAATGCTAAACCTAACCCTAGCCCTAAAGCTAGCCCTAACCCTAACCCTAACCCTAACCCTAATCCTAGCCCTAACCCTAACCCTAACCCTAACCCTAACCCTAACCCTAACCCTAACCCTAACCCTAAACCTAACCCTAACTCTAAATCAAACCCTAACCCTAACCCAATACCAAACCCTAACTCAAACACTAACCCTAGCCCCGAACCTAACCTAAAGCTAACATTGCCCTAATCCGAACACTAACCCGAACCCTAACCCTAACCTTAATCCTAAACCTAATCCTAAACCTAGTCCTAACCCTGACCCTAACCCTAACCTGAACCCTAACACTAAGCCGAGCCCTAGCACTAGCCGTAACCCAACCCTAAATCTAACCCTAACCCAAAACCTAACCCTAACCCTAACCCTAATCCTAAGCCTAGCCCTAACCCTAACACTACCCCTAACACTAATCCTTACCCTAACCCTATCCCTAACCCTAACCCTAAACCTAACCCTAATGCTAAACCTAACCCTAGCCCTAAAGCTAGCCCTAACCCTAACCCTAACCCTAATCCTAGCCCTAACCCTAACCTTAACCCTAACCCTAGCCCTAACATTAACCCTAGCCCTAGCCCTAGCCCAAGCCCGAACCCTAATGCTAGCCCTAACCCTAATCCTAACCCAAATGATAACCCTAACCCTAAATCTAACCCTAGCCCTAACACTAACCCTAACCCTAACCCTAACCCTAACCCAAAACCTAACCCTAACCCTAACCCTAACCCTAACCCTAACCCTAACCCTAACCCTAACCCTAACCCTAACCCTAACCTAACCCTAACCCTAACCCTAATCCTAACCCTAACCCTAACCCTAACCCTAACCCTAACCCTAACCCTAACCCTAATGATAACCCTAACCCTAAATCTAACCCTAGCCCTAACACTAACCCTAAACCTAACCCCAACCCTAACCCTAATCCTAACCCTAACACTAAACCTAATCCTAACCCTAACACTAACCCTAGTGCTAGCACTAGCCCTAGCCCTAACCCTAACCCTAACACTAACCCTAGCCCTAAACCTAGCCCTAACACTAAACCAAACCCTAATCCTAAGCCTAACCCTAAACCTAACACTAACCCAAACCCGAGCCCTAATCCTAACCCTAACCCTAAACCTAATCCGAGCCGTAACCCTAAACCTAACACTAACCCTGGCCCTAACCCTAAACCTAACCCTAACCCTAACCCATACCCAAACCCTAATCCCAGCCCTAACCCTAACCCTAATCCTAATCCTAACCCTAACCCTAGCCCTAGCTCGAGCTCTAGACTTAACCCTAACCCAACCCCAACCCTAACCCTAACCCTCGCCCTAGCACTAGACCCAACCCTAAACCTAACCCTAACCCTAACCTCAAACCTAACCGTAACCGTAACACTAACCCTAACCCTAACTCTAACACTAACCCTAACCCGAACCCTAACCCTAATCCTAAACGTAACACGAACCCTAACCCTAACCCAAACACTAACGCTAGCCCTAACCCTAACCCTAAACCGAACCCTAACACTATCCATAACCCTAACCAGAACCCTAACCTAACCCTAACCCTAACCCTAACCCTAACCCTTACCCTAACCCTAACCCGAGCCCTGAACCTAACCTAAACCTAACATTGCCCAAATCATAACACTAACCCTAACCCAAACCCTAATCCTAACCCTAACACTAACCCTAGCGCTAGCACTAGCCCTAGCCCTAACCCTAACCCTAATCCTAACCCTAGCCCTAACCCTAGCCCTAACCCTAATCCTAGCCCTAACCCTAAACGTAAC